>NW_007729722.1:237049-237659 GCF_000696425.1 Galeopterus variegatus
ACCAAACAGCCTTGGAAAAGGGCAATTACCTGTAGCAGAGGCAGGAACTAATGAACTGTCTCCTTGGTGAAATAGTTCCATGCTCTTCCAGCCATGGTTTCCACTTTATTTATTTCTATTTTGTGATGGCTGGCCTGTACAGGGAGCCAAACCCTTGACCTTGGTGTGATAAGGCTGCACCCTACCTGAGCCAACTGACCAGCCAGATATTCCACTTCTGTTTCAAGTTTTGTAGGAAGAGTTCACTTGTAATAAGCTAATTGCCATGGTCAGGGAAGATTCTGCGCTCACTCTATCTGGAGAGGAAACACTGGAAACTTCGAAGATAATGTTTCATTCTAGAATTCTTCAAAGCACTCACTCTAGTGCCTAGCACATGTAGAGATGCAAATATTGGTTGAATGAATGACAGTGAAAGACCAACTCTTTAGGATTCATAATCCTGATCTTTATCTTTCTGTCCCTTATTTTGTGATCATGTGATCATGTCATTTCTGTGGCAGATTTAACCTAAGCGTTTGTGGCAAAAACTTTTAAGAGAACCTAACGTTCCTATTCTGTAATATGCTATCCAACTAATTTTCAGAGCCTTCCTCTTTATAATAAAAAA
>NW_007729722.1:238845-240767 GCF_000696425.1 Galeopterus variegatus
GGGGATCGCTCAGCCAGTGAGTGCACTGGCCATCCCTATGTAGGATCCGAACCCGCGGCCTCGGGGCTACCAGCACCGCACTCTCCTGAGTGAGCCACAGGGCTGGCCCATAATTTGCTAATTTCTGATTTAGACTATACAAACCTATTTATTGATGCTCTCATCTAGCCTCATGAGAAAGCTCACAATCCCACCCTACACCTCTTTCTCATAAGGGGAGGATTGTGATCTGAATCAATGACAGATGAAGGGCACCCAGAGGTTACAGTGGGAGTCAAACTCATCTTATTCATGATTTATATTCTCCCCTCTCATACTGTCTTTGGAGACAGATTGCAGAATGAAGTGGGACAAGAGCAGGTACTGGGGGAAAATGATGCAGTTGTGTAGAGTAGATTTAGGTTCAAGCCTCTAAAGAGAGTTCAGAGCAGCTTCTATGCAGCCCAACTGGCCAGGACAGGCATCGGGGCAGGGCTGGGAACACGAGGGTGTTATAGGCTCGCTCATGTTCCTTCTCCAGCTCTGTTCCATCATGGGAAATACTAAACTATTACAGTTTCCTTCTTATAATAAAGAGAAATTCTCCTCATTAGTATTGATTTATTCTTCTGGAGCTTTCTTTTCCAGCGTTATGGGCTGAATTGTGTCCCCCCCAAATTCGTTTGTTAAAGTACTTCAGAATGTTACCGTATTTGGAGACAGGGTGTTTAATGAGGTAATTAAGTTAAAATGAGGTCATTAGAATGGGCAATGATCTAATATGACTGGTGTCCTTATAAGAAGGACAGCAGGACATAGACACATACAGCAAGAATGTCACATGAAGGCACAGAAGGAAGGTGGCCATCTACAAGCCAAAGAGAGAGGCCTCAGAAGAAAGCAACCCTGGTGATACCTCGATCTTAGACTTCTAGCCTCTAGAATTGTGAGAAAATACGTTTGTGTTGTTGTGGGGTTTTGGGGGGAAGGGTGGAGTGCCAATGCCGTTATGCATTATGCAGAATGGGGATGTGGGTGTAATGGGACATAGGGGCCTTGGTGTAAATTTGTGGTGTTTAAGGCACGCAGTCTGTGGTACTATGTTCTGGCAGCCCGAGCAAACTAATATACCATGTGTCAGCCTTTACATATGAGTGGACAACTAGCGTGTCCTCGTTGCCAGGTTAACCATCTGCTCTCACACATTTCCTTTTGGCTTACAGACTGTGTACTGTCTTATATGTTTCAAATGTTCCTATCCATTGATTCAGCAATTCTACCTCTAAGAAGTTTTCTTTTTCTTTTTTTATTATTTATTTTATTTCATTTTAATTTATCGATGTACAATGCAGTTGATTTTCGTGTCCCTTTACCAATTCCTCTTTCCCCCCTTCCTTTCTCCCCTCCCCCCAGATTAACATCATATTTGTTCACTTATCTTAGCAAGTTCAAGGAATTGTGATTGTCGTTTCTTCCCCCCACACCATTTTTTGTATATTTATTTATTTATTTTTCATATTAAGGAAATCATCCTACAGAAGCACAAAGTTGTATGCACAGACATTTGCATCCCAGTGATGCATATGATTTTCTGTAATTGTGAAAAATAGTATATCACATCTACTTTATTTTCCAAAAAAGAAAAAAAAAGTGTAAGCCCAAAATAATACATATCTG
Organism: Galeopterus variegatus; assembly: GCF_000696425.1. Lineage (NCBI taxonomy): Eukaryota > Metazoa > Chordata > Mammalia > Dermoptera > Cynocephalidae > Galeopterus > Galeopterus variegatus. Next base: position 240,502 of record NW_007729722.1, read on the forward strand.
GTGAAATTTTCAAATAATATAAAAATGTATAAGTAAAAAGTGAAGACGTCCCTTTACATTTACCAGAAACCCACTCCCCAGAGATAACTATAGGCGCATATCACCTGCACATACGTTATAAATATAAGCACACTTACGTGTATGTTTTTAAAAACAGAAATGGGAAAATAATTATACATAATACCAGAATCTTTTCCACTTATAGTAGCATGGATATCTTCCTATGTCAATTCAAGTCCTCATCTTTCCTTTCTCCACCTCCATAA
>NW_007729722.1:241025-244405 GCF_000696425.1 Galeopterus variegatus
CCCCAGAGATAACTATAGGCGCATATCACCTGCACATACGTTATAAATATAAGCACACTTATGTGTATGTTTTTAAAAACAGAAATGGGAAAATAATTATACATAATACCAGAATCTTTTCCACTTATGGTAGCATGGATATCTTCCTATGTCAATTCAAGTCCTCATCTTTCCTTTCTCCACCTCCATAACTCTTTCCCAGCTTTAAAGAACTAGGTTGTCGTCTTCCCGGTACTATCCTATCTCTCCTTCCCTATCTCTGCTAAATGTCCTTTCTCTTGGCTCACACAGCAACCCGGATATAGTTAATAATCTCATATACGCCCATAGTTAAGCATGATGTGCACTAGAGTCAAACTGCCTGGGTTTGAATCCTCACGTATTTGTTTCCCGTTGCTGTTGTAAAAAATTACCACAAGCTTAATAGCTTAAAACAACACACATTTATTATCTTACAACTCTGGAGGTCAAAAGTGCTAAATCAAGATGTCATCAGGGTGGTTTTCCTTCTGGAGGCTCCAGGGGAGAATCGCTCCCTTGCCTTTGTGGGCTTCTAGAGGCCGCCTGCGTTCCCTGTCTCCTTTCCTAGTCTTCGAGGTCAGCAGCATAGCATCGAGTTTCTCTCTCTCTCTTTCTCTCTCTCTCTCTGATTTCAACATCACATCCTTCTCTGACCACGACATTGCCGTCTCCCTCTTATAAGGACCCTTGTGATGACATTGAGCCCACTCATATCTTCCATGATAATCTTCCCATCTCAAGATCTTTAACTAAATCACATCGGCATAGTCTCTTTTTCCATGTAAGATAATACTCCATTTTAACCATGTCACCTTACAGGTAATTTTCACGCTGTGGGTTAAATGTGTCACCCAAAGTTTCATGTGTTGGAAACTTAATCCCCATTGTAACAGAGCTAACAGGGTGGGAAATCCTATTATGGTAATTGAAAGGTGAGGCCTTTAAGAGGTGATTAGATTGTGAGGACTGTGCCCTGTGAATGGATTAATCTACTGATGGTTTAACGGGTGGTCATGGGTATGGTTCTGATGGCTTTAAAATGAGAGTAAGTGAGGAGGTTTGTCTCTCTCTTGCTTAGCCATGCACCGTGTGATACCTTGAATCACTGTGGAGAGTAACCAAGAACAAGACCCTCAGTGGTGTACCCTGGACTTTGGATTTCTCAGCCTCTGAAATTGTAAAGCATAAATTTCTTTATAAAGCTCCCAGTTTCAGGTATTCTGTTATAAGCAACAGAAAGGGACTATACAGTAATATTCACAGGTTCTGGGGATCAGGAGGTAGATGCTTTTGGGGAACCATTATTCTACCTGCCATACCTGGCTATTCCATCTAGTTAGCAAGACATGCCTTGGTCTTGACATCTGTTGAAAAGGGCAGGACGATCATCTCTACTCATAAGGTTGCTAAGAGGCTTCTGTGAGCCCACACGTGTGAATAGTGCCTGGAACATAGTATATAAGGGTACTTCAAAAAGTTCATGGAAAAATGGAATTAAAAGAGACTATGAATCTTTCCATGAACTTTTTGAAGTACTGGCATATGTTCAGTAGTGGTAGTTATAGCTATCTAGTTACCTTCTTTGCCCTTCTTTGCCCTACAGTAAACTGCTAGTTCCTTGAAGAGAAAGTCAGAGTTTTATACATCTACGTATTCTCAGGGCCAAGCACAGGGCACTCAATAAATGTTCATCAAATTGAATTACTCTACTTAGATATTATTTAGCCAGTAAAAATGATAGAGAATTTGAAATACTACAAACAATATCATCATATTATGTTGTCATATGAAGTGACAAAAGCAGAATAAAATATGCATAGACAATCACAGCTGTTTTAAATACGCAGATCTAAAAATTATGCACAAAAATAGACCAGGAGGGAATATGCCCAAACAACACATTAACAGTGGTGGTCTTGGAGTAATGGAGTGAGAGCTGATTTTTTTTTTCCTTCCTACTTTTTCCTTTCACGTTTTCTCTATTGAACATATTTATTTTTGAGATGTAAAAATAATTCATATCTTATTTACACACACACACACCTGTTGTTCACTAAACATTAGAGACAACATTATACATTGAGTCACCTCAGGTTCAGAGTTTCCATCCAGGTTCTAGTTCTGGGCCTGGTATTTATGAGCTGGGTGGACTGCAGCAAGCTGCTGTAGTGAGAAAAATGTCGTTATTTTCTGCCTTACTGTCCTCACCTGAGAGCTGAGGATAGTGACTGTCCCCTTGGAGGGCCACAGTGGTGTCTAGTAAGATAACACATATCCTGTTGTGCACTGAATTACCACAACCACAATTACCCCAGAAGAAAACCAGAGCACTGAATACATTAGCTATTCTCATGGTTATTAGTACTGAGAGGACAATGCTGATTTTAACACACATACGCTCTGTTGATCATTATGGAAAACAGCATGGAGGTTTCTCAAACAACTACAGATAGAGCTACCATATGATCCAGCATTCCCACTACTGGGTATAAATACAAAGGAATGGAAATCATCATGTCAAAGGGATACCTGCACTCCCATTTCATTGCTACTCTATTTACAATAGCCAGATATGGAGTCAACCTAAATGTTCATCAGCAGATGACTGGATACAGAAATTGTGGTACATCTACACAATGGAATACTACTCAGCCATAAAAAAGAGTGAAATGCTGCCCTTTGCAGCAACATGGATGAGTTTGGAGAAAATGATGTTAAGGGAAATAAGCCAAACTAGGAAAGAGAAATACCACGTGTTCTCACTTATAACTGGGTGCTAAGAAAGAAGAAAAGGAAGGAAGGAAGAGGAAGGAAGGAAGGAAGAAAAGAAAGGAGAAAGAAAGACAAATCACAATAATTCATTGAACTTTCAGGAGAGAACAAATCTAAAGTTACTGGAGATGGGGGGAGGGAAGGAGGGGTTTGGGGAGGGATGGGTCTGGTAAAAGGCATAAAGAAAAATCATGATTTGTAATAATATATATGCTAATAATAATAAAAATAAATTAATTTTAAAAACATATGAAGAGTTATAAGGTGGCATGTGTTCAGAGAAGGGAAGCAGAGAAAATTAAAACTAAAACCAGCTTGCTGGATCTCAGGATCTATGACATTTCATTTTAGCTCCTTTTAGGTAAGGATGTGCCAAACCTGATACCACAGGGTGTTTCTTGAACTCTGCTTTTAGCAGCGGCATTCTCTCTCCACTCCCCAAATCTCACACAGATCCCCCAGATATAAAACAGTTTGAAACAACTGCTCTGGTAAAAATAGGGGTCAGGCCATGTGTTCTGAGCTCCATGTCACCCTCACAGATCTAAGGCTTCTCAGTAAATAATCTGGAAAATGTTGTTTCAACA
>NW_007729722.1:244426-244952 GCF_000696425.1 Galeopterus variegatus
AAGCTGTGCCTTATTCAGGCTGGAACTACGCAAAGGGATTGTCCTTGAATGCTGGTCCTCCTTGGTCTTGACTGTCCCTTTGTTGAACCATTCATCAGCGGGCACTGACTGAGCACTCCCCTGTGATTTCTGTGGCTCAGGAGCAGCGGGCTAAGACCTGAGCTGAATAAACATCATATCATTTGGCACTGGCAGGATTCCTGATCTCCCGGGTCAGGCCAGGTTTAAGGAGGATTAGGTTTAGATTAGAAAAGGAGTGGAGTTATTTTTTTCCCCCTGTGGTCTCTTAAGTGCCTTAGGGTTTTGTAAGAGGAGAGTGGCCCGACAGCCTCAGCTCAGTTGCTCCAGAAATAAAAGTGGTGACCTTGGTGTTCTTTTCTAGAAGATCTGAATGTGTGCTAATCCTGAGTGTAGTTTCTGCTGTGAGGGTCGTGGATGCTTGGGAATTTGCTGAAAGCTCTAGGTTTTTTCTCTAGAGAATTGCACATGAGGATATGGAGCATGCACACACACACACACACACACA
>NW_007729722.1:245899-254205 GCF_000696425.1 Galeopterus variegatus
CACACACACACACACACACACAATTTTACTTATTTCTGGCAGTTCCAGAGATACCCAGGCTGGGGGAATTTTAAGAGGCTACATAACTCACTAATGCGGCTGCACTCTTCCCCCAGGTGAGCTGGAGGGGTGCCCCGCCTGGCTGTCCTCCCCAGTGACCACTGACCATGCTGAATGGACCTTGCTGTCATAACACCAGGTTTCCTTGGCTGTCCGGCATTGGAGAGGCTCGCTGGGGACTCTGGCAGTTGCTCTTGTTTATTACGCAAAGTCTTGCTCCACTCCCTGGCGACAGCTTGCAAACCACAACTATTTCATTTCCCAGCGACAAACAGGTTAGAGAAGAGAGGGAAAGAAACAAAACAAGGCGGACAGCTTTTGAAGGCACAACTTCTCCTAAGATTCCCTGGAAGATTTTTTTTCACCCCTGTGTCCTCCAGCTCTGGTTTTGCTTCTGGGGTAATTGTGGTTGTTTCTGCCCTCGGGTGAGATAAATTGCTAGTTGAATTTTTCCTCTGCGTTCTTCTCTTAGTGAGGTTTCTTCCCCCACCATTTTTTAAAAAGAGGGTGGCTAACACATTTCCTCCCCCCCCCCAATTAAATGGATGTTCCCATCTCAACTGACTTATTTGGCAAAAACTCCAATGGGTATTAAAAGAGGAGCAAGGACAGGTGTCAAGAAAGGGTGGGAGAAGTATTTTCTACTTCTATGAACAACTGTCTGCCTCTCATCTCTACTACCCAAAAATCCTGGCCCACACCCTTGCAGTAGAGTGTGACAGTGCGCATGTTACTTAACCTCTCTGAGCCTCAGTTTTCTCCCAAGATTGAAACAGTACCTGCTGCATAGGGTGATAATCAGAATCCAATGAGAATTGGGCCAAGTTGTCAGCAGCTCTCTGACTGCAAGTAAACATTTGGAAACTATGTATTATCACTATTATAAGCAGATTCTTATTCCCCAGTGGAATGCAATTTTTCCTTTAGAAACACCATCTAGCATTGCTATGGTCTGAATGTTTGAGTCCCCTCAAAATTTCAGATGTTGAAATCTAATCACCAATGTGATTGTATCAGGAGGTAGGGCCTTTGGAAGGTAATTAGAACACAGGGGTGGAGCCCTCATAAACGGGATCAGTGCCCTCATAAAAGACACCGCAGAGAGATCTTTGCCCCTTTTGCCATGTGAGGACACAGCAAGAAGGTGCCATCTATGAACCTGGAAGTGGGCCCTCACCAGGGTACCAAATCTGCTGGCACCTTGATCTTGGACTTCCCAGCCTCCAGAACTGTGAGAAATAAATTTCTGTTGTTTATAAACTACCCAGTCTATGGTGTTTTGTTATAGCAGCTCTAACAGACTAAGACAAGTGCCTTGACACAAACATAGGCTCTCTCCCAATTTGTACAAGGAAGTCCCACCTGCTATACCAGGATGAGCAACTAATTAGGTGCCTGGTTAAAGGTTCTAATCCTAAATAATACTCTTAGCACAAAGATAAGAGAACTTGGTGTGTCTAAACTAGTCCACTATGTAGTAACTACATTTTAAAACACTCAGTCACTGCTCTTCCTTTTAACACCTCTGTCACATCAGCAAACAAAATAGTACAGGTTTCTATAAGAGTTAACATTTGTTGGAGTATTTTTCATGTCTAGTAGGTGTCCTAAGCAATTTACCTACTTTAATCCTTTCAGTGACCCTCTGACTTGGTACTATTGTCATCATTGCCATTTTATAAATGGAATCAGAGGCTCAGAGAGGTTAAGTAAATGGCCCAGGATCTCAGAGCTTGTACATATGAGAGTTGGTAGCAAATCCAGAGCCTCTTGCATTATGCCGCTTTGATCTCTCCAAATTTTTCTGAGACTGTGTTGCTTCTGTTTATACTCCCTAAAACAATAATTTTCAGTTGAGAAATTCATCCTTGCTTGCTCTGATAGGCCCAACAGTCTCCCCTTAGCAAAAGTCTCAGATGGCTTAACACTGTCCAGAACAAGCTCAGCTTCAGATTTATTTAAAGCAGCCTTCACATTGTTTGCAAAACTCCTGGATTTTTTTTTTTTAACCTCCATGCAGAAGAAAACTATGTAAGTGTGCACATCAGTAAGGGAGTAAGAAGTAATAGTGTTCCCTTATATCACCCACAATGTTCACTATTAAACATAAAAAAACAGTTCTTAAAGCCATGCACAAACTTAGTGATGCTTTTCTAAGAACTTACTCCATATCTCTAGTCTATTCTTTCATTTCTATTGGCCTGAGCTAGTTTGGGATCTGAACTGAACTTCTTTATGTAATGTTTATTTTATATCTGGTTCTTAATTGTAAAAGTGGTATATGTCCATTGTAGGAAATTCAGAAGATGCAGACAAATATAAAGAAGCCAACAAAATAGGACCAAATTTCTTTGTGTTGGATCTGGGCCCAGATTCAAAGCTCATTTGGGTTTGAATAATACCTGTGCAGTTATTTTTGTGAAGAACTACAAAGAAAAACCTTTTGATTCTAGGACAATTTTAAGATATTTTACCAGAATTCATTTTAAAGCAGTCGAGTTAGAAAAAAAAAATTTTTTTTTTCTCTACTCCTAATTCATATGGGTGAGTCTCTAGAGAATTGTTGAATGAGGGAAAAGGAAGCCTATGCCATTCCTAAATGCTTTGTATTATATGGCAAACTGGATTATTGCCTGCTTTAAGTTTTCAGAATGATCTGGAATCTTGAGTCTTCAAAGCTCTGGTTTTAAAAAGACTTAACTGTAAATGTGACTTCCCACTCCCCATTGCGCCCCATTGTTCTTCCTGCTTATGAAATACTAAAATCTTGTACCTAAAAATAGAAAATTACAAAAATCAAGTTTTCCATGATCTCATTTAGATATTTGCAGTATTTAATATTTGCATTCTATCTGAATGTGATTCAAAGAACAAGTTGCCCCCACGTACATTTCTTTCTTTCTATAACAGTCATCAAATGTTTTAAGTCTATTTCAAATCATTTCCACATTCTAGTTGCATATGAAGATGTAATAGAAAAAGATCATACTATTTAAATTTCCATGTTCTTAAATCAAGTATATTGAACTATATTGTGTTGACACTGTGTTCAGAGTGTCTCCAGGAGAATGTAAAAAGGAAAGAAAAGAAAAGAACCTTATTTTCTTCTTTCTATTCACTTGGTTTCAAAGTCAGATTAGAGAGGCCTCGATTTCATTTTAAAAAGCATTATTTCCCATGTTGTCTGTGTGCCTAAGTCCCATAAAGCGATTAGTGTTTTCAAATTTATGATTCGCAATTTCAGAAGCATTAATTGCTGGGGTAATTACTTATTTATATAATATTTACTTAACTGCTTATCACTTCACTTCATCTGAGAATGTCAATAAGATTCATAAATTTTAACTTCTTGTAATTATGTTTCATTGCAAGAAAAATATACTATATAGTTAACCAGTAGTTTTAAATCATTATTAGCTTTATAGTTGACCAAGAAAGCTGCCATTTAGATTTGTGGTTGTGGCTCATCTCAAACGTATAGTTAAGTCCTTCTTTTTTGTGCCAGTGATTTGCTATCATCTGTTGAAAGAATTCTGGATGATATCTCAGCATTGCCAAGTGATGCCAGAAGAACATACTGTAAGTTTATTCTCATCTTCTTTAAGATTTCCAGTATTTCACCTCTAAGATATTAGGAACATCTTGAATTAAACATGTAAGTTTTTTTGTGTGTGTGTGTGACCCGTAAGGGGATCGCAACCCTTGGCTTGGTGTCGCCTGCACCGCACTCAGCCAGTGAGCACACCGGTCATCCCTATATAGGATCCGAACCCGCAGCGGGAGCGTCATTGAGCTCCCAAGCGCTGCACCCTCCCGAGTGCACCACGGGGCCGGCCCAAACATGTAAGATTTTGTTCCTGCAGTCCTCTAAATAATTCTCTCACTTCCTAGAGTGAGCTTCAGGAACCAACCAACCAAACAAACAAAAAGTCTAGTAGTTATAAACATACCATTTACCAAGATCAAAAAAACAAACAAACCACCCCCCAAAAAAACACATTATTGTAATACTTAGTCTGGCTAGGCTTGTGACCTTTGCCCTTTGCCTTCTCTACTGAATCTCCTGAATATTTCTGGCTTTTTCTTCTGAACCTCAGATCTCTGACCCGTGTTATTTGTCGTCATTGTCTTTCCTATGTTGTTGCTTTTAATTCTTTTAGTGTGGTGGAACTCCATGCTGTGAATCATGATTTGGAATCTCTCGTCTTGTGTTTGTGACATTCTACTTCTTTCCAACAAGATTTATTGCTGACCTTAGTTTTAGCATTTGGACATAATGCTTTTATATTTCAAAGCTGACCTTTGATCTTTGTGTGTTATATTTTGTTAATCTTGGGTGATGGATCTGGGGAGCCACAGGTGAGAGAGGCTAGAAAGGTCTCAGAAATGCAGTGGTGGCTGCCGTGATTCAACAGCAAGGACTTGAAAGCTGATTCAGGAGGCTCCTTAGAATAGGAACTTGATTAGACCGTAAATCCAAGTCACCGCCTGATTACTAAGATCCACGGGTGCCTCTGAGTCTAGGGAAAGGGTCATCTTTGACTTTATAAGAGAATAACAATATCTGTTCTTCCAAAAGAATTAAGACAGGTGGGTGACCCTCTTAGCTACTTTTAATTACAGTATATACTTTCCTTAGCAATATGCTAATTTGATAAATCAGCACCTGTATATATCTCAGTATGTCAATAATTTTAGTCATGTTCATGTTTGCATCTTTAAATGTTAATAACATTGTCAATCTAGCTGTTTGGGTTTGCAAACTTATAAAACAGATATGCCCTCATAAGGACATACTTAGATGGTTTTTTCCAAAGCTTCCAATTTGACTACATTTAAATGAATATTAAAAGTAATTACATTATAAAATTATAGCTTCCCAAAAGGCTTTTGAGTTCAGATCCCTATTTTCCTAAGGTGGCAGTAATTTGTCTTAGGTAGAGCTTAGGCTCTCTAATTTTCATTAAGATTAATTATATTAATTAATTAATAGATGGTGGTCCATCCTACATTGAATAACCCATTTTCTACATTATCTTTTTTAAAAATAATTATTCTTTTTTAAGAATAACTTTCTATTGAAGCAATGTAAGACTGGCACTTTAAAAATTAGTATTATTCTTGGGCAGTCCTCAGTGGAAACAGAAAAGTGACCCTTCCTACATTCCTTCCTTTCTATTCTAGTTAAAGGAAAATGTATGAATCCCGAAAACAAGCCATGTGGCTAGCAAGTTAGTATTCTATTACCACAGCTAATACTTTTTATCTTTACCTGGGTGGAGATCCACCCAGACTCTATAAGAAAGGGAACACAGAAGAACATCCCAGGGAAAAAGCACAGGATTTGGGTTTAGATGTATCTTTATCAAAATGTGGTTCTTCCATGTTACCTACTATGACCGTGGACAAGCTAACATCAGTTTCAACATGTGTAAAAGGGGGAAAACAATAGCTAATGAATGGAATGGTGATGAGGATTAAATTAAATAAGAAATGCAAGTGATGTGCCTAAAACAGTGTCTTTCACCTGGTAGACACTATTCATGGACCTAAGATTATTAGCTCGTCTCTCAAATATTTTAACAGGACTCATTTAATTTTCTCTCTCATTATTCTCTCTAGTAACTTGTGAAAAACAGTAAGCTTTTCTCTTTTTTCTTTATTTTTTTTTGGTGGCTGGCCGGTATGGACCTTCATGTTATAATACCACACTCTACCCAACTGAGCTAACCAGCCAGCCCAAGCTTTTCTTTATTTACGATTAATCCATCCTTCCAAAGTAAAAATTGCCACTGTCTCTGTACCATCAACAATTATTCCTTATTCATCTTATATCTGTAGCCAACGCAGTACAATAATTAAAACAGAGGAAGAGAAATCAAGAAACTCTGCCTTTACTTGGGTTGGCAACAGTTGATAATGAGATTTCAGAGAGGAACAATATTGTAAGCAGAGTGAATTAGGAGATTGAACTGCAAAAGACCCAGAAAGACAAAATGAAGTTATATAAAGATAGCACATGAAAAACATAAGATGAAATTCAGGCAAAGTGTTCTTATGCATTGGCAAAATGAAAGGTGCTGCTGGACCAACTCCTGGGAATCACTTAACCTTACAGGTAATTATGGAGCGAAAAATCCATTCAGGAGATTGCCTAAGAAGGTAAGTTCAAAAGAGGCACTAAAAAATGTGATTACTGCTATCAAAGGCAGTGGGCAGGGGACACCAGAATAATGACGGGACTTTACAATTTCACTAAAGCCTCTTGTGTGTGTCATCTCTGTTTCTCAAAGCAGCCCTGAAAGACAGGAACCTCATGCATCATTATTTTATAGATACTGATCTGAAACTTGGGCACAGTTGAGTGACTTCCCCAAAGTCAAACAGCTAGTGAAGGATGAGGCCAGGACTTGAACATAGATCTTCTGATTCTAAGCTCATTATAACCTGCTCTAAAAGAACATTGAATGTGGTTATTTCACTGAGGAATAATGACTTTGATTAGCACCATTATGTGACAGAGGGCAAACTCTTTCTGCCTGGAATATGTTCACCTGAATAATTTCGGAAAATGTTTAGAAGTCTTAATTATAGATATTGTCTCTTTCAGGTTATTCCCAGTCTCTCAATGTTTTTTGTGTTAATATACTCAGTTTCCAAGGGATAACTTCAGGCAAATATACCTGTATTAATATCAACTAGGACATGACCACAAGCCCATATTGGGTTTCTAACCCTCGTGACATCAGCTAGACAGTTTCTTCACTTCTGGCTAAAGAAGTCTTAGTGTAAAGGCACCTCAAAGATAATAAGTTTGATTACTGCACTGAAAATTATATGAACATTTGCTGATAACTTGTAGGAAATTTAAAAAATAAAATTAACTGAGTCTCACTTGGGAGAGCATGGTGCTGATAACACCAAGGTCAAGGGTTCCAATCCCCTTACTGGCCAGCCGCCAAAAAAACAAAAACAAAATAATGAGGTATAACTTACACACTAAACTACTTGTACAGTAAAATACACAAATCTTAAGCGTACAGTTTGATGAATTTTTATGTGTGTATACACGGTCTTACCACTACCATCGAGGTATACAACATTTCTAGCACCTGTAGGGCATTTAGAGTATCTATAAAAATAAACGTCATCACTGGGAACTGTCAGTGGGTTGGAGGATGGCCTTTGTCTATGGACTAAATTGGGCAAGCACATACAAGCAATAATTTTTTTAATTTCAGGGGGTCATTGGGTATTCAGAGGGAAACTGAGGATGGAGTGGGTCAAGCGCGTGTTGGTTGTTGCTGTTTCTGGCTGTGGCTCTGCACTGTTTCCGCTTCCTGTGGTGCTCCTGGCTGGTTCCTCTGCAGGAGCCACTGCTTTCCAAATAATCTGTCAAACTAATCCTGCCCCTGGAGCTCCAGGGTTGGATGATGGGAACCAGGCCTGAGCCAGTGAGTGCACTGCATTCCTCTGCCCACAGTGATAGGCCTGAGGATGGGCACCATGCCAGGCAAGGAGGCTTCTGTTGAGACTTCTGGGGCAGACACAAGCCTGCTCTTTCCAGTGGTGATGACTGCTAGAAGCTGGGAAGAGTTAGTGCAAACATCTTGCAATATGAACAAAAGGCATCTGAGGGAGCCACTATTGGGGAGGAGGGAGCCAGCAGACTGAGGAGGAAAGCGACCTGCTGCCATGGCGGAGCTCCCCTGTCTCCCCACGCCCGAAACATCAGGAGCCATCCCTGACTTTGAAGTTATAGGGCTCAATACAGTCTCTTGCGTAAACCAGTTTGAATTGGGTTTTCTGTCACTTGCAGTCCAAACGACTTGACTAATAAATGTGTGAGAGGGCTAAATTATTCCCTATAAGAGAATGAGGAATTTTTTCTTCTCTTAAAAGACAGTGGGCAAAGGAGAGGAAACAAAGAAAGGAAGGTTGGAGCCCAAATCATTGCAGAAAAGGACTGAAAGATTTGGTTTTTTAAGGACAAGGATAAGGAACATTATATTTATGTTTTTTACATTCTATGGAAAATAACGTTCACCTTCCCCAAACTCTACTAAAGTTGGCTGCAAATAAGAATGCCTTGTATGGGGCCGGCCCGGTGGCGCACTGGATAGTGCGCCACTTGGGAGGTGCGGCGGCGCTCCCGCCCGAGGGTTCGGATCCCACATACCGACCGGCTCCCGCTCACTGGCTGAGCGAGGTGCAGGAGCAACACCGAGGTTTGCAATCCCGTTGCC
>NW_007729722.1:254604-255763 GCF_000696425.1 Galeopterus variegatus
AAAAAAAAAAAAAAAAAAAAAGAATGCCTGGTATGAAGGTGGGTGTGAGAGAGAGAAGGAAGGGGGGGGAGTGGAACTGGGTTCTACATTGTATTGACATGATACAGAGTAAAGAAAACAAGAGGCAATGAAAAACTGATACCAAAACTCAACAAATTCAGCAAAATAAGAGCTTGGAGGCAGATCCGACCTGGGACTGTAAGTCCTCTGGCAGTGCATAGAATTGGTGAGGAATGCCTCGGACACTCCACAAGTCATGGGATTTGAGTTTGAGCCTTTCTCCTCCAGATCTTAAGGGGCAGGGTGACTCCAACTAACTATGGCACACATTATTTCGGTCTATTTATTTGATAATAACATTATTTGCTAGTAAGAGTTTTCACAACCAATTCTAACTTTGGATTGNCAGATAACAGTAAGACATTTTTCAAAGATGTCTTCAAATAAGAGACTTCAAAATCAACTAACTCTTCCACTTTACTGATTTGTAAGAAGTCAGTTTCCTAACTCCCAAACATACCCACAGGAAAACAAAATGCGTGCACTTTCCAGAGTTCTGTGCAGCAGCCTGTGTGTTATGCTCACCTACACGAACTGAACGCTCTCCCTGGTCTCTGAAGTTATTAGTTAGCCCCAAATAAGATATTTACTACTTAATGTGAAAAATGCATACATTCTCTACTCCTGCCACCCCACCCCACCTTGGAATTCTTTCCATTCAGTTAAATTCTTTTTTTGTTTGTTTCAGCAGCTGGCTGGATCTTTGTGTTATCAGCACCATGTTCTAACATGCTGAGCTAACCAGCCAGCCTAACATTTATTAAATTCTAACTGCACTAGATGTTCCATGGGATATAGACTATAAAGCAGGCAAGATCTATGCCCTCAGAAATTCCATGAGGAAAAATACATATGTTTAGATGAGCAATACATTCTCCACTGGCTAATTTCAATTGCATATAGCAATAGTATGTATAAGCTAAGAAAAGAGTAAGCAGGTACAGTAGGTTGGGTTCGCAGGGAAATAGACTCTGAGATGGGATTAGCATGCACATAGAAAATTAGGGAGTTTTCTCAGGATGGAAACCTGTGGAAGGGAAGGGAAGGGAACAGGATTGGACGGGGAAAGAAGTACAGTGAGGCATCTTAATCCAGGCCC
>NW_007729722.1:256397-260568 GCF_000696425.1 Galeopterus variegatus
AGGAGAGAGCTGGACCTTTCAACTCTGCATGGACCAATCACTGGAAGCTGACTGCCCCAGAGAGGGGTGTGACTTTGGGTGGGCAGCTCTGAGGACTGTCAACTGTCATCCTTCTAGAAGCAGCTGGAGGAATAAATCCTTCAGTCCTGAAAGGGAGTCAGGCGCACAGCACACAGCATCCATACCACCTCGAATTATTTAAGGGTTTGGAATTCAATTCATCTGGTGATGCCTTAGACATATTAATTCCCCATTTCTTTTGCAGGGGGATGGGAGTGACTATCCTGGGCAAGTTCTCCTTCAGCAGGAATCCTCTCCATACTTAGTCACCTGATTAACCCATCTGGTAAAGTTTTCCCAGAGGGGGAGCATTTTAGCCAAAAGATAAGCACCATCACCTTGCTCAGGCTAATAATGAAAATATTGACATGGGAGCAAAGTAGTTTGGAGTTGGAGTCACACTGAGTGGGTAGTCTTTTCACTGGGGTGATCTAAGTGCTTGTATTTTATTATATCACTTAGACTTTGGGTAGATGGGGGCACCAAATGATTGATAATGTCTGTCATGGGGAGGCAGCTGAGAGGCTGCTCAGTCCCTACTATTTGCCACTTGAACAGCTACTATAAGTGAAGGGAGCAAGCAAGCAAGCTGGTGGAGATGCCCTGAGTTCAGAGCTGTTAGCTACCAGCTCCAACTCTGCAACATATTTTCAAGTACGTTATTAATGTTCAAGAACACAGGACAGTCAAGTGAAGTCTTTCTTTCAAAAAAAAAAAAAGAAACAATAAAATTATCTTCTGAGAACCTGACGATCCTGTCCTAAGAAAGAATGTTCAACAAAAATCCCAAAGGTAATTGTTGTTTCATAAACATGAAAGAAAAAAATTCAAATTCTTTCTTTTGCTCATGTGATTCTACCTGCAGCCACTCAAGAAACACGGAAATAACTGCTGCATCCACTGATTTTGCAGATGAGGCTGGACTGTGCTGCATTTTTGTGCTCTCAGCACTGTGGCTCAATTAATTAACTTAATGGCCCCAACCACATTAGGAAGGGCAGCACCTCACAACCGCTTTCTTTGTGTGCAGAAGCAAGTGAGAGACGGTTGTGGCTAGGCCCTTTGCTAGTTTGATTCATAATCACCTAAAAAATAAGAAACATCAAATGCTCTTACTTGGAAATTTTCTCTTTATTTGAGAAATATGACTTGCCATATGTTTATCTAAGAACCGCTATGGAGTTTGTAGGGAGTTTGGGGACGGCTCTGTGCAAAGTTAATCACAGCCTGCTCAGTTGATTATAGCATGCACTCTGTTTGCTTGTCACGTGAGGAAAGGGAGCTTCAATGGCAAGACATGAAAGGGCTGGCTGTTCCAGAGAATTATGTATTGTTATTTGTTAAACTTCAGAAGTGAGACCAGTGCTCCATGCTGAAAACCTCTAATCAGCATCAGATTGTTCAGACTCAAAGCTATGTTTATAATAGCAGATAGTAGGATGGATGTAGCTTCTATTTGCAAATTAGACAGAAACATACATTGTTACTGAAAGCCCCTTTGAATTTTCCCAGGTGCAGTTAGAAATTAAGAATGTTATGAGTTTATTGGGAAAAAATGGAAAACTATCTATTAAAATTAATCAGTTACTAGAACCCCTTCTGTCTCCATATAACACTGGGGGGATATCAACATAAAGTACCTCATCCAAAGTTATTATATTCTTTATACTAATTGATAAATAACATCTAAGAAAAAAACAAGATATTATAGCTACCACCCTAAATAATTATAATAAACCAAAGTAGGGTGAAAAAACACTCCCTTTCCTGCAATTCTTTATCAAAATCTAAATAAATTGCTCAGGAACTTTCGCATTTTATTGTAGTAAAGGATACTAAAGTAAAGTGTTGGTTTTAAAGGCATACCTGATAATTGAAAGGACATCTTGTTTTGTCTCGCCCTGTTCATAACCTTACTAGTCACTTTTCTTGGTTGTGGGTGGGTGATGCTCTCTTGCATTATTTTTTTTCAGTAGATAATTATTTTTAACATAACTAAATTAACAGACAAGCTCTAAAGACAGTTCTTAAAAATCATTAGCTTGGAAAAATTCTATCTGACTTGTGGGTGGGTGATGCTCTCTTGCATTATTTTTTTTCAGTAGATAATTATTTTTAACATAATTAAATTAACAGACAAGCTCTAAAGACAGTTCTTAAAAATCATTAGCTTGGAAAAATTCTATCTGATTTACAAGATTGTATTTCTTCTCTGCCTGTTTGTGCCATTGTTGTGTCGTTCCATCTTCTGAGCCACCAGTATCTCTGTAGTTCACCATATACCAGCCAAGAACACCTGCCTGAAACAAAGATATTCCAAGCTCATTTGAGGCAGTGGGGCACAGCTGATTTTTATGACGATTTAAAGGGTGACAGCTAAATGCATTTTCATTAATACTATTCAAATATGCAGGCGAGAATGCCTTTTCTGCTCTGCTTCTGTCTATGGTTTAATTCTCCAGTACAATCTTTACTTTCCTTTATGTTGCATCTCACTTGATTAAATAAAACAAAGTAAATTAGGAAAAGCTCAAAATACTTTGATGAACTGAGGTCATTGAAAGTCTAATGAATTTTTTCCTTCTCATTAGAGGACTAAATCTATTCATTCATTTGTTCATTTGTTTCAGTCAGTCAATGAAGTACACATGGAAGGACCATACATCCCAAATTCTGTAAGACCCCAGGGAATGTAGCAATGCCGACGACATAATTTCTGACTCTGACAAGTGCAAAGAAACCTCTGTCTCCCCTCTTCCCCTGCACCTGGCTTTTACCTCCCTCGCTTGCCCAAAACACACACACTCAGGAATCAGCCTATATATCTATTTCCTTACTTGGACCCCACTCTACATCATTTTAATAAGATCATTTTATGGCATTGAGCAGCAATTGTTTAGACACATTCTTTTTTAATTTTTTAAGAAATCAATGGGCTGGCCCGTGGCTCACTCGGGAGAGTGCAGTGCTGATAACACCAAGGCCACGGGTTCGGATCTTATAGAGGGATGGCTGGTTAGCTCACTTGGGAGAGCGTGGTGCTGACAACACAAAGTCAAGGGTTAAGATCCCCTTACCGGTTGTCTTTTTTTTTTTTTTTAAAGATGACTGGTAAGGAGATCTCAACCCTTGGCTTGGTGTTGACAGCACCACGCTCAGCCAGTGAGCTAACCAGCCATCCCTCTATAGGATCCNACCCGTGGCCTTGGTGTTATCAGCACCACACTCTCCCGAGTGAGCCACGGGCTGGCCCAATCTTTTAAAAATAAAAAAATTTTTTAATTTTTTTTAAATTTTAAGAAATCAAATATTCCTTTGCTAGCACATATTTCTGGATTTTATGTTACCTCACAGTCAGTTGTAGTTCATTCATAATGAGGAACCTGTTTTCTTTGTATCTTTGGAGTGTTATGAGATGTGCCAGTCCTGTTAGTCACTTAGTGATGGGTACAGAACTTCACTGTTGATAGTGTGGGAGACCACAGGTGGTGTCATGGAGAGTATGAATGTGGGAGTCCCAAGAGCTGGATTTGAATTTAGCTTCTATCACTGAGGAGCTGTGTGACTTTGGGCAAGTTGCTTACCTTCTCTGAGCCTTGATTTCCCACCCTGTAAAATGAGTGATACTTCCTGACTCAAATACAGACAGTGAGAGTTAAACGTGGGTCTAGCCCAAGTGGCCCCAGGCCTCACCAGCTGGGGAGCATGAAACAGATCTTCTTAAGGATAGTGTATTAGTTTGCTAGGGCTGCTATAACAAAATAACACAGGCCAGGCAGCTTAAACAACAGAAATTTATTTCTCATGGCTCTGGAGGCTGGAAGTTCAAAATCAAGGTGTCAGGAGGGTTGGTTTCCTGAGAGGCCTCTCTCCGTGGCTTTCAGTAGGCCACCCTCTTGCTGCCTCTTCACATGGTCGTGCTCTGTTCCTAGGCGCCTCAGGTGTCTTCTTAGAAGGACACCAGTCATATTGGATCAGGTCCACACCCTAACAGCCTCATTTTAACTTAATCACCCTTGTAAAGGTTTTATCTCAAAATTCTCAAGTACCGGGAGTTGGGACTTCCACATCTGAATTTGGGGGTGGGGTGGGGACACAATTCAGCCCATGA
>NW_007729722.1:261152-262710 GCF_000696425.1 Galeopterus variegatus
GGGAGTTGGGACTTCCACATCTGAATTTGGGGGTGGGGTGGGGACACAATTCAGCCCATGACAGATAGTGACCCAGATTTCACTGTCTTGCACTTACTTATTTGCATCATGCAAGACTGCAGCTCAATATGAATCCCAGGATTTATCTCGCAGTTGCTCAGGCTTTCAAGTTCTTCCACTCTTGCTGTGCCCAGGAAGCCACTTTGGGGTCCCTGTCCACCACCGCCCCTGCCTGAGTCCTCAGTGAGCACATGAATGTCTGTGCCAGCATCGTCTGCCTCATGCCAGGAGGCCCTGGTGGCACAGCCCCCTTTGAGCCTGCACCACAGCACAGCCAGGCCCTTGTGATGGTGAGAACGCCACTCACCCCACGCTGTGTCACATCCAGTCACCGGGCCTCCAGCCGGGCTGCTTATACCTCTGCATCCCAGAGGCCCTCATGAAAACAGCTCCTTCATCGTCTGCAGCCTCTTTCCTTCCAGGGTTTGGGCAGAGTAGAACCAAATGCCATGCTGTGTGCCCCACCTGATGTCTCCTAACATCGGGTGTCAGGGCACGCTACCCCTCCCCTCTCCAGGTTTAGCCAAACCTTTATTGACATTGACTCCTGGCAACCCTCCCTACTAGGTCGTAGGGACAAATCTGAATCCGAATCCCAGCTGAGGGCAGGACTCCTTCACATATAAACCCTTGCACTTTTCTGACATGTTTGTTCAACGGGTACCTTGAAGGGGACAGAGCCGTTCATTCCCATTACTGGTCTTTTTACCACTCGGGATCTGCAGTCATTAATGAGATAGGCTCTGCAGTCAGATTGCCTGGGCTGAAATCCCCTTCTGTGACTGTGGGCCGCATACTTATCTTCCTTAAGCCTTGGTTTACCTACCCATAAAATAGGTGGAATAATAGTAGGAGTGTAAAGAGTTAAATCAGTAATACATGCAAAGAGTTTGTCACCATGCCTGGACTGTCATGATTATTATCATTATCAGCTAACATTCTCTAAATGCTAACTCTTCCAGGATTTTCTTTCAGGTATTATCTCAGTTAGTTCTCGAACAATCTCATGAGGGAGATATCATTCTGATCTCCATTTTACAGATGAAAAAACAGTTAAGTCAGTAGCCCAAGATCACATGGTTATCAAGCTGCATGGTCAGGATCCAAATTAGTTGGGTCTGACCCCCACAGACTGTGCTCTTAGCCACGGTGCTCAGTAAGTGATACTCATCAGTCACGAACAATTACTCACCAGATTTTATATAGATGCTAAATGCACTTCAGTAGGTGGAGTGAGAAATACAATACTGTTGTCTTTCAGGATCTTATCATCTCTCTGGGAAGACTTGATCTGCACATGTAAAAACAAAACTGAAATAACAAGGCACTGAGTGGGAATAAATAGCAGGAATAAAATGCATTATTAGTTCCAAAGAGGGATTGGGAGAGCCCACGGTGAACCAGCGTGGTCAGGGAGGCTTCCTGGAGCAGGTGGGTGTGATCCTTGGAACACAGGAGCTTCATAAATGTTTGATGATTGAATAAATGAGGCAGGCAT
>NW_007729722.1:263250-269171 GCF_000696425.1 Galeopterus variegatus
AGTTAAGTCAGTAGCCCAAGATCACATGGTTATCAAGCTGCATGGTCAGGATCCAAATTAGCTGGGTCTGACCCCCACGGACTGTGCTCTTAGCCACGGTGCTCAGTAAGTGATACTCATCAGTCACGAACGATTAGTCACCAGATTTTATATAGATGCTAAATGCACTTCAGTAGGTGGAGTGAGAAATACAATACTGTTGTCTTTCAGGATCTTATCATCTCTCTGGGAAGACTTGATCTGTACATGTAAAAACAAAACTGAAATAACAAGGTACTGAGTGCGAATAAATAGCAGGAATAAAATGCATTATTAGTTCCAAAGAGGGATTGGGAGAGCCCACGGTGAGCCAGCGTGGTCAGGGAGGCTTCCTGGAGCAGGTGGGCGTGATCCTTGGAACACAGGAGCTTCATAAATGTTTGATGATTGAATAAATGAGGCAGGCATTGAAAAATAAGTGGAACCAGGAGAAACTAAGAGTAAGAGGAAGGAAAGGCATTTCAGAAGATTGAGGTGAGCAAATAAAGTGCTAAATTGGAGGAAATACCAATATTGTTCATACGAGAGGTCTTCAAAAAATTTGTGAAAAGATTCATACGATCTTTCAATTCTGATTTTTGCACAAACTTTTTAAACTACCCTTTTGCTATTTTTTTTTTTTTTTTTGCTTGTTCTGTGTTAGTAATTTAGAGTGACCCTCAATACATGTATCCCCAGGTATTTTCAAAGCAAAACTATTTTTGCAAAGCTCCCTAACCTCTTTAAATTCAGGGCACATTTAGAAAACAGTAAGATTTTGATGGCACATTGGGGTAAATGAGTGAGGCTTCTAAAAGGCAGAAGCCACCAGCCTCAGAGCTCTGGCAGCCCAGACCAGGAGTGTCTCAACACACGTGTAAGTAGCTCTGGTCTAAACTGTTTAAAAAATACTTGGGGAGAATAGAAATGTACCACTGTTTCTCTGTGTGTTTTTACATAATTATAACCTGAAAGTGTCTAGAAATGTTAAGCTACATGTTACCAGAGCAGTCAGAGGAACTGTGCAATTAATTTTACATTAACCAATGATGAAGCTCGTCCAAAGGTTTAAAAATGAGATGGGGGGAAGAAAGCCAGCCACGATGGTCGAAAATGAATTAACGCTGAATGGTTCTTGAGCTTAAACATCCTAGGAGCAAAAGTCGGGCAATAATAATGACAGTAAAAAGCACAGTTTTATTAGGCCATGTCTGACCACACAGAATGCTGGGACTTGGGTTTTGTGTATTAAATGCTTTATTAGCACCGTGCCCCTGGAGCAGCAGGGCAGCGCATGCATGGTAAAAGATTTGGGGCAGCAGCACATCAGCTCCTGCCTCCAAGGCTGTTTGAAAGAGAATGTTCTATGCATTTTACATGATTAGCAAATTGAGTAGACACCAGGACACTGCAGCATCACTTTTAGACCCAGGCAAAGAGGGGCTCTTTCCCGGGACACATAACTTAGAGAGTTCTGCTTTGACTCTCCCACAACCCTCCTTAAGGAGAGAGGAATCCTTGGGACTAAAGGAATGTGCCCACCTGGAATTGAGCAATCTCTCCTCCCCCTTGACCAAATGTCCTGAGGTCACTTATGAGGCCTCTGCAGACTTTGTCCCTTAGTCTATACTTTGGAGAGGGGGAATGTACCACTGGTGTGAAAGACCCTAGCCATAGGGTAACCAAGGACCTCCTGCCTGTGTGCTGTGGACAGAGCTCAAATGGGCAGTCTGGGGTATCCGTACCACTTGCATAAGGACTTTCACGCTTCACTCAGGACGGAGGGTTCATGGGTGGGAAGAGCAATGGTATGCCTGGGGGTCAGGCCCCAGCTCTCCCTATGGCACCATGTTCCAGCCTGGAACTTGGGGAAGGCTGATGATTCTAAATTCAAATCTGACCCCCTAGGGCATTATAAAGGTGTATCTGTCAAGGTATATCCTTTGTTGGTTGTTCACGTGATTTATAAATTTTAAACATTTAGATATAAGGTCTTTGGATCTCCTTTGTGTTCTTGCCGTGGGCCTCATAAAAGTTTGTGGTAGGCCCAAGATACACGAAAAAGTCTGACACAAAGCAAAAAAGACAAGGATCTAGAAATCCCTAGTCCCATCTCCTTCTAACCAAGGCATGGATGGGGGCCTATGAGGCTACAGGTATTACCAAGCCTCTGTGTCTCTGTTCTCTTTCTTCTTTCTCTTTCTTTACTTTCCTCCTCGCAGTCTAATTCCTCCCTAGCACAGGCTGGAAGATCAGCCAATGTCCACCCTGGGCATTGCTTCAGTGGTCACCAACAGGTGCATGAAGATAAATCACAAACTCTTAGAATTACAAACATGCGAATTACTTCTCCAATGGCACAGCACCCCAGGTGGGTGAATGCCCAGCTCTGTCTCATGTTCTAAACCATGTCAGGTGTTTTTCTAGTGCTCTTTTCCTAAAGATGGCCTAATTCCTAGCCTTTCGTAGCTGAGTTTGCTCCATATTTGATTTTAATGGATAATCAGTGCAGTTTCTTGCTTTCAGATTGATATCTGCTACCTCATTTAGTATTATCTCTTACTTTAAATAGAGATTAAGCCAGAATCAATGTTAGAAGGTTCTTACACCTAAAAGTAGCTTGCATTTAGAGTGTCTGGAAAAAAATCCCATTTCTATGCTTCTTATATTGTAGCATTTTTGTGGTATAGGTTAGAGATGAAGACAAATCAGGAAGTAGACTTTGCTGTAGTTTGTACCAATGCGGTTAATTTTTTTTTATTTCATTAATCTTTTGACTGTAGGACTTAGGAACTCACACAAACTTAAAGGAGAAAATTCTCTCCAGTTTGCTTGCCATTTTTTTTTTTGATGGTAGGGGGATCCCAATCCTTGACCTTGGCATTAACACCACGTTCACACCTTTTTAGTAACCACAATAAATTTCTTGATAATCTGACTTTGGATATGCCTAAGAAGGAGCTAAAACACCAAAAATTTGGGTGATATTTTCATTTTCTATAGAGAAAGGAAAAAGGCAGCCTTGAGGAAAGGTCTTTGATCTGGATACAGAAAATGCACAGTTTGCATTCCGGTGATGCCTCTCATTAGCTGTGCAACTTTAAGTAGGTTACTAGCTGTCTCTGAACTTTACTTTCCTCAATTGCAAAATGGAAATAGTATCTATGAAAGGGATTTGTGGACATCTTAACCAAGCTTATGTATGAAAAAATAGTTTGTGAACTAAAAGCACTGTAAAAATATCAGTTATTATTAAATGCTTATTACAGGGCTGTTTGTTCTCAAATATCTGTAAGAAGGGGATAGAGAAAAATTTTCAGAAAAAAAAATTTTTTAAAGCTTAGGAAATGGTGAAGATGCAGACTAAACCAGAAGCCACTTTAAGTTTTTAACTCTGCCTTTTAGACTCTCTGTCTGCAGTGAGTGCTAAATAAATAGTATTGACCATAGATGAAACTGACTTGTTAATGAAACCTCCTCCAAGACTGAGATGAAATTTTTTTTTTTTTTTTTTTTTAAAGATGACCGGTAAGGGGATCTCAACCCTTGACTTGGTGTTGTCAGCACCACACTCAGCCAGTGAGTGAACCAGCCATCCCTATATGGGATCCGAACCCGGGGCCTTGGTGTTATCAGCACCGCACTCTCCCGAGTGAGCCACGGGCCAGCCCTGAAATTTTTTTTTTTTAAATCAATATTGTTATTTAAGGACCCAGAAATTTCTTCATCATTTCAAATTAAATATATAAGTGGAAAAAACTCTCTAAGTAAATATATAAGTAGAAAAAACACAAACTTTTCTAAAGTGCTTCTATATCCTATTCAATGAGCAAACAAAAAACTCAGTAACTATTGTCCCACACAAAAATGGAAGCTCCAATAGAGCAGAGATTTTTGTCTGTTTTGTTCACTGAAGTATCCCCTGTGTCTAACCCAATGCCCGGCACACAGCAAGTGCTCTTTATATATTTGTTGAATAAAATGAATTAATATGTATTCATATTAGAGGAGGAATATAGATTACTGCTGTAATTTGGGGGCCAGTTTCCATAGATAATTTACTCTTGTGAGGTTCACGAACAAGGTCCATACTTGCTGTTCCAATGACAAAAGGTCTTTTGTTAGTTTAAGACCTCATGCGTCAGTGATAAATGTTGTTTACATGAAAGTATTGTGTGAAGCTGTCCTCCCTCCGAGAAATGTAAGGCTCCACAACTCACTCCTGCTTGCAGCCTTTGAGGACATGGTCTCTTATCAGCAGGAGGAGAGTTGTACGATGGTTTCTTGTTTTAAAAATAACTTACATGGGTGCAGCTTAATTATTTTAAAAGGTTTTTATATGTGTTATCTCACTTGATTAGCTCAACAACCCAGGGTGGTAGGCCAGTGACTCTTGTCTGCATTTCGTGCTTGAGGAACATAAGAGCAAGAGAAGGGGAGTGATTAAAGACTAGGAAGGAGGGGAAGACAAAGGTCAAAACTGGGTTTCTTGAGCCCTTGTCTGATGAACCCCCTGCCCCACCATGATATATACACGTAGTCATAAATAATGCATTGCTCATTGGTTGTTTACCTGTGGAAAGATGTTTAAATGCCAAAAAAAAAAAAGCACTTATTTGGACTAAATCAAAGCAATCTTTAATTGATCATACATACTCCAAAAATGCTTTCAAAAGGCATAATTTTTNTTTCTTGAGCCCTTGTCTGATGAACCCCCTGCCCCACCATGATATATACACGTAGTCATAATTAATGCATTGCTCATTGGTTGTTTACCTGTGGAAAGATGTTTAAATGCCAAAAAAAAAAGCACTTATTTGGACTAAGTCAAAGCAATCTTTAATTGATCATACATACTCCAAAAATGCTTTCAAAAGGCATAATTTTTGTCTCAATTTTCCAGGTGGTTGCCTCATCTCGACCTTACTCTTTGTGTTTGAACACAGCCTTTGTTGATGGTTTCTTACAGTTAAGTGTTCATTATCACCAATTTTCATTCTGTCGGGAAAAGTGTTCTCTGACTTCTTGCTCTTTATGACTTAAGTATAAGCCTTATTTAACATAATGCTACTTTCTGCACCCTAAGCAAATCATACTAGTGATAAATACACAAAAATTAAAGTCCACGAAAAAGGATGTGAGATCTCAGAAAGAGTAATACCTCATGTTCTCACTCATAAGTGGGAGCTGAAAAAAAATAATAAAATAAACAAAAAAAGAAAGAATGAAAGATACAATAATCACAATAATTCATTGAACTTTCAAAAGGAGAGAATAGAACTGAGACCACCACAAGTGGGCAAGGAGAAGGGGGTGAGGGGTTAGCAAAAAATTGATAAAGGGCCACAAAAAAATGATTACGTTGTGTAATGATAAATACAGTAATTATCCTGATTTGAGGATCACATATTGCACACAGGTATTGATATTCAACACTGTACCCCACAGATATGTACAATTAATTATGTTTCCATTAAAAATAAATAAAAAGGTAAAGTGGGGGGGAGTGTGAAATATTTATGAAGGAACTTAATTTTAAAAGAGTGCCCTTTGCTGGAATAGTGGTGACATGACAAATTAGTAAAATTTGGAAGAATTGTGCACTTCTGTTAAAAACCCAGTCTGACACCCATAAGGATTTATTATCATTTAGAGACCCCTAAAATTATAGGTGTTACTGTGTATTCAAGTCAACTTCAATCACGAAGTCAGCCTAGAAAATTCAGGGTTCAGCAAGATAAGAACACACTATTGAGGTGTCTATATATATAAAATTCCATCTTAGACCAAGGGATTTTATTTCACAAATTATTTATGAGATCACCTTAAAAGACAAAAAAGCACCCCTTGAAAATGTTAAAGTAAAAGCTTAGAAACATAAAATAGTAGCAATACTATTTAAA
>NW_007729722.1:269737-277842 GCF_000696425.1 Galeopterus variegatus
ACCCCTTGAAAATGTTAAAGTAAAAGCTTAGAAACATAAAATAGTAGCAATACTATTTAAAAAATCCTCTCCTTACTCTGCCTTCTGTAGCTGGCAAACTCCTATTCATCTCTCAAGACCCAGTTCAAATGCCTTCTTTTCTTTAATTTTAATCATACTCCCTCAAAGAGGATTAGCCACTTTCCCTTCTGTGCTCCTACAAATAGACTTTGTATTTGCTATACTGTGTCAAAATCATTAATGTATCTTTCTTCCCTATAACTACATCAGAGACATTAAATGAGAACTACAAAAACATGTAAAATGTTTTCCTTAAAACTGAATTCCACATGGTATTTTAGAGAATCATGGATTATTAAATCCAGAAGGTATCTGCAAGGCTATTAATTCAAATATAACTCTTCTCCAAGCTTCACCACCACCCCTGCCTCCATTATGTAGATGAAACAAAGCCTGTCAAAATAAGATGACTACACAAGTTCTTTTAGCTGGGAATTAGCAAAATAAGGCTATTATCCCCGTCTTTTGATTCCAATCATTGTTATTTCTGCTTCAGCATAACCACTTCCTTTCCACATGGTGATCCTTCAGTAATATACCTTGCCAAACTCTTCAAGGCTACTTAATCTGGTGTCCTTAAATTTCTAAAGCTATATGCAAAATTTGTGCTCATGTATTTAGGGCCTGTCTATCTGAGGGCGGTCTGCCCTCTCTAAACACTCGTCCATTAATGTATGCATGCTATCTTGCAGCAAATACTTATCAAATATCCATATGCAATCTTCAACAAAACACTAGCAAACCAAAATCAGGATTATGCAAAGAATTATACACCATAACAAGTGTGATTTTTCCAACAAATGCTATTTGGTTCAATATCTGAAAATCTATCATGGATCAATCATGTAATACACCATCTTGCTAGAGTAAGGACAAAAATCACATGACAGTCTCAGTAGATGTAGAGAATGCATTTGACACAATTCAACACCATTTTATGATAAAAATACTCAAACTAGAGATAGAAGGGAACTTCTTAAGCCTAATAAATGACATCTGTGAAAAACTTACAATTAACATCATACTCAATAGTGAAAGGGTAGATGTTTTCCCTGAAGATCAGGAACAAGACAAGGATGTCCTCTTCCATTATTTCTGTTCAACATTGTACTTGCAGTTCCAGCCAGGGCAATTGTGTAAGACAAAGAAATTAAAAGCATCCAGATGGGAAGGAAAACGTAAAATTCTTTCTTTTTTTTTTTTTTTTTTTTCAATTTTTAATTATTTTATCTTATCAATATACAATATAGTTGATTTTTGTGTTCCCTTTAATGATTCCTCCCAGTAAAATTATTTCTAGTGGCAGATGACATGGTGTTGTGTATAAAAATTTTTAAAGATTTCACACTTACACACACACACAATTAGAACTAGTCAACAATTTCAACAAGATTGCAGGATACAAGATCAATATACAAAATACAGTTGTATTTCTATACATTACCAATGGGAAATCTGAAAAAGAAATTTAAAGAATAATTTCATTTACAATGGCACCAAAAAGAATAAAATACATAGAAATAAATTTAACAAAAGATGTGCAAGACTTGTACATTAAAAATATTGTTGACAGAAATTAATAAATAAATAAATATTTAAATAGAGATATAAATAAATGGAAACACATCCCATATTCATAGATTGGAAGACTTAATATTGTTAAAATGGCAAGGCTTTCCCAATTGATCTACAGATTCAATGCAATTCCCATCAAAATCTGAGATGCTGTTTTTGCAGAAATTGACAAGCTGATCCTAAAATTCATATGGAAATTCAAGGGACCCAGAATAGCCAAAACAATCTTGAAAAAGAACAAAATTAGAGAACTCAAACTACATGGTTTAAAACTTACTATGAAACTACAGTAATCAAAACTGCATGGTCCTAGTATAAGAGTAGACAGGAAGATCAATAGAATAAAATTAAGAGTCCAGAAATAAACTCTCACATTTATGATGAATTAATTTTCAACAGGGGTGTCGAGAGAATTCAATGAGGCAAAAGAATAGTGTCTTCAACAAATGGTACTGGGGCAATTGAACAGCCACATGCACAAGAATAAAGTTGGACTTCTACCTTATACCCTGTACAAAAATTAACTCAAAATAGATTGCAGATTGAAATGAAAGTGCTAAAACTATAAAACGCTAAAAAAATTGAAGTAAATCCTTGTGATCCTGGATTAGGTAATGGTTTCTTAGATATGATACCAAAAGCACAATTGATAAAAGGAAAAAATAAATAAATCAGACTTCATCAAAATTAGAAATGTTTGTGCTTCAAAGGACACCATGAAAAATGTGAAAAGACAACCTTCAGAGTAAGAGATAATATATGTGATCTTCTGGTCAAGATGATGGAATAGACCATCCCCTGCATCACTCTCTCCCAGAAATCAACAAATTTACAACTATGAAAAAGCAACAACAGCCAAGCTGGGGCCACTAGAGCTCAGGGGAAGAGGGGGAGAGACCTATGGAGTGCAAGAAGGTGGGAGAAGCCACGATGAGAGAAAGAAAAAAACCACTTCAACCATTTCGAGCCCTGGCCACTTTAAGGCTGGAGCTGCTGAGCACGTGGAGCAGGAGCCAGCAAAAGCCACAGCTGTGCCCTTCAGATGGAGTTGCTTGGAGTCTGCAGGGGAGAAGAGGGCCTTGGTGGCCCCCAGGACAGCAAGACCACTAATAGGGTTCCCATGGACCCACATAGGAGTGAAGAGCCACAACAACTGAAAAAAAGGAGCCATTCAGAGGCCGGTGAGTCATCAGATGGCCTAGTTCTAGTTCTAGTTCAAATAAGAACTTTTCTGTTCTTTTCCTCCACCAATCCTATAGTGAACTCAAACTGGCTAGCAAGTTGGAATAGGGGATCAGGAGGGAGGGAGAGAAAGTTATTTGGCTGTTGGCATTCAGCATCCTTTCCTTCTTTTGCTCCTTCAGGCTTTCTCCTTTGGAACTAATTTGTTGCATTAAATCCCTCTCTGCTTCTCATGTCTAGAACAGTATCTATTTTTCTGACCAAACACTGACTGGTACACTCCCTTTTTAAGCTCTGAGCTTTAGCCTGAAGCAGATCCAGGTGATGTTTGGAAAGAATATTCAAAGTTAAATCAAGTTCAACATTTGAATTTATACTTTGAAGTAGGTATTCTAATTTCTAAATCAAGAATAGGTTTGCTTTTTAAAGAGATGGTAGGTCTGAGTGCTGCTTAAGAGTGAGCTGTTAAGTCATGGACCCACCAAGGGCTAGGGAAGATCAGCCTCATGGAATGATTTTGCAGGAATGGTAAAGAGACTGCTATGGTTTGAATGTTCCCTCCAAATCTCATGTTGAAAATTTATGCCGTTGGAAACATCAAGATTACTGGTTCAGATCCTTATACCAGCCAGCCACCAAAATAAACAAACAAACAAACAAATAATAAATAAATAAACAAATAAATAAATAAAGTTATAAGATCTTTAAAGAAAAAAGAAAGAAAGAAAGAAAGAAATTTAATTCCCATTGTAACAGTATTAAGAGGGTGAGAAATCTGATTATCGTCTTTAAAGGGTGCAGCCTTTAAGAGGCTATAAGATCATGAGGGCTATGCCCTTATGAATGGATTAATCCATTCGTGAATTAACAGATTAATGGGCTATCATGGAAGTAGACTGGTGGCTTTATAAGGAGAGGAAGAGAGCATGTGCACACACTCGGACCTTGTGTCCTGTGATACCCTGTGTGGCCTCAGGACTCTGCAGAGAGTCCCACCAGAAAGAAGGCCCTCACCAGATATGCCTCCTGGACCTTGAACCACCCAGCCTCCAGAATTTTAAAAAATAAATTTCTTTTCTTTATAAGTTACCCAGTTTCACATATTCTGTTATAAGCAACAGAAAACTAAGACAGAAAATCAAGTTGTATTTTATTTTTATTTTTTCCTTTTTGTCTTTTTTCGTGACTGGCAACGTATCGCAACCCTCAGTGTCGTGCCCGTACCGGACCGGGACCAGCAACGGGATCACAACCCTCGGTGTCGCGCCCGCCCCTCGCTCAGCCAGTGAGCGGGAACCGGTCTGTATGTGGGATCCGAATCCTTGGCGGGAGCGCCACCACGCTCTCAAGCGGCGCACTGTAGCAGTGTACCACCGGGCCAGCCCATCAAGTTGTATTTTGATTTGCTGTGTTGAAGAAGTCTGTCTTCATAACCGAGGTGAACAGCAAAGTCTAAGGGTGTGTGCCCCAGTGGTCCCACCTCTTTGTGTTCATGTGTGCTTCTGTAGTCTCCTCCAGCACTGAATAAGGCCAACCTGTGTAACAACAGGATATCATGGAAGAAAAAGCACTGTGGCTTTCACCTTGCTCCCTCTTGGATCCTTGGCTCTGAGGAAGGCCAGCTACACTCAAGTAGCTTACAGAGATGTCCACGTGGTAATGAACTGAGGCTTCCTGCCAACAACCATGCGAGAGAGATTCTTCAGCTTCAGTCAAGACAATGACAGAGCTGGCTTAAAGAGATCCTGAGCCAAAACCACCCAGCTAAGCTGCCCTTGAATTCCTGGTCCATAGAAAGTATGTGAGATAACAAATGATGATTGTTCTTTCAGGCCACTGAATTTTGAGCTAATTTGTTATGCAGCAGTAGCTAACTGATAGCGAGTAAGAGAGGGAAGTGGTTCTAGGTACAAGAGAGATACAAGTGAGCAGAGGGTATAGGTTCTGACCTTGCCAAATGGTGGCTATTGATCCAGTTCACATCCACACAAACTAGTAAAGTGACATTACCTGGTAAGGCCTATGGGACAGCCAGCCATAAGTGGTAATGTTGAGTGGACACCTTGAAGTGCTCTGGACAAAATAGAGAAATAGATCAAGTTTATTTCCAAACCTGTCTTGAAAACCCTCCTACTTTTTTGTAACTCCTCCAAGACCCCCATCCTGACATCTGAGCTTACCCTGTCCCACTGCCCAGCTGCTGTCCCTCCTTTCTGTATCTGTGCTGGTCCTGGGACCATGCCGTGAGGACAAGGCTCTAAAGAACTCCTCAGGTGCAGGGATAGAAGATAGTACAGCGCATCTAACAAAGGCATGAACTCTCAGGGCAAAGGGAACTCAGCTCAAATCAAACCACATGTGCAGGTTCTGGTTCATCTTATACTCAAGGTCTGTCACAGCCACATGAATAAAATTTGCAGCATGGCTTGTCTTGTATGTGCCTTGCCTGGGAGGCTTTCACAAAGAAATAGGCAGGACATCTAGGGAGCGAAAAGGGATCCATTTTGTTCAATTCATAAATCAAGTATTTCAGGTTGAAAAGGACTTTCAAAGTCCTCTCCAGTCACCCAACCTGTGGCTGCATCCCCTTCATGTCATCCCTACCGAGTCACTGTCTCAACTTCATTTTGATCCTTCCAATGTTAGTAAACTCACCATTTCCCAGAACAGTCTATTTCATATTTGGGCAACTCTGTAGAAAATTCTGTAGAAGGAACTAAAACCTTTTGTTTCCAAGTTTCCAGCCACTTCCTGAAATTTACCTTCAGAATCATGTAAAGAAATTTTGTAAGCTTTCATATGTTTAAAGATGACTCCCTGATCTATATCAAATCGTAGCTTCTCCAGGTTAAACATCATTGATTCCTTCATCTGGTGCTGCTGTATCATGCTGCTTGGTCTTAGATGATTCTTAACATGACTCTACTGAACATATGCCAGTGTGTTTCCATTAGATAGAAGATACTCGAGACGAAGAGGGGAGAAAAACAAAATTTAAAGGCAATTTCGTTTTTCTTTTATTTTGGCAGGTGGCTGGTCCCGGGATCTGAACCCTTCACCTTGGTGTTACAACACTATGCTCTAACCAACTGAGCTAACCAACCAGGCCAAAGGCAATTTTCTAGTCACGATGAGTGATATGTGTTTAGAACTCAGGACACTAAGTTCCAGATGACTCTAGCCACATTGTGTGAGAGCCCTTAGCAGAAATATGATCACAGAGGAATAAAACAAGCACCGCTGGGACACTCACCTCAAAGTCTCATGAAGTGTGTTTAGCCTTTGGCTCCTTTGGCCTGGCAAATGCAGGCCCAGGCTGCCTGCTGTCTCAAGTCACTGTTTTTCAAAGCAATGTCCTCAAAACACCTGGCTTAGAATCACCTGGGGTGCTTTTTAAAACATACTGATTCGCAGGTCTCACCTTGGTCCTACAAAATCAGCATTTTTGTGGTAGTGGCCCAGGAAGCTGCATTTTAAACAGATTTGTTCAGGTGATTCTGGTGGATATAGAGGTGGACAGCCATTGTTCTAGGCCCTTCTCCGATCTCTGGTTGTCTTGGTCTTTATTGAACCAACTGTTTGGGAGTAATAAAGGGAAGCCCTGCGAAGAAAAATGTTGAATGCTTCAGAAATTCTAAGAGGGAGAGGGAGAAAAACAAGGAGAGAACAAGAAGGAGGAGGAGGAGAAGTAAAAACCTTAAACCCAGGATCTCTTCTTTTCTTTTTTCATCTTACAACCCAAGGTCTCCCTGCCCTAGTCATAAAGCGCCAGACGGTGCTGAAACTTGACAGCAGCAACAGCAGCCAGCGGGTTTTGGAGTAAAAGGTCTCTGGTTCCCTCTAGAGGCCAAGAGTGGTAAGGGCAGGGAGGGCAGGGAGGGCAGAACGGCGCAAGTGAGAAAGAGGTGAGGCGGCCGAGGGCTTGTTAACTAACCCACCCAGCAGTCACCCACTCTACGGCCTTCTGCAGCAGCAGTTCCCAAAGTGTGGCCCGGGAGCCTGAGGTGGGGCACGAAGTCAAAACTGCTTTCATGGGCCGGCCCGGTGGCGCACTGGATAGTGCGCTGCTTGGGAAGTGCGGCGGCGCTCCGGCCCGNAGAGTGGTAAGGGCAGGGAGGGCAGGGAGGGCAGAACGGCGCAAGTGAGAAAGAGGTGAGGCGGCCGAGGGCTTGTTAACTAACCCACCCAGCAGTCACCCACTCTACGGCCTTCTGCAGCAGCAGTTCCCAAAGTGTGGCCCGGGAGCCTGAGGTGGGGCACGAAGTCAAAACTGCTTTCATGGGCCGGCCCGGTGGCGCACTGGATAGTGCGCTGCTTGGGAAGTGCGGCGGCGCTCCGGCCCGAGGGTTCGGATCCCACATACAAGACCGGTTCCCGCTCACTGGCTGAGCGAGGCGCGGGAGCAACGCCAAGGGTTGCGATCCCGTTGCCGGTCCCCGGTCCGGTATGGGGGCAACACTCAGGGTTGCGATCCGTTGCAGGACACGGAAAAAGACAAAAGACAAAAAAAAAAAAAAAACTGCTTTCATGATAATACAAAAATTTGTCTTTTTTACCCTTACCATGAGTATATAGAGACTTCCAGAGGCCACATGACATGCTGAACTCCCAACAGATTGAAAATGCAGAAGCAAATGTGGGAATCCAACTGTTTTTTATTATGCCAGACATTAAAGCAATTTAAAACAATGCCACTGTTCTAGCAGCAGAGAAATACAAATCAAAACCACGTTGAGATATGATCTCACCCCAGTTAGGACAGAAAATAACAAAGGCTGACAAGGATGCGGAGAAAGGGGAACCATTACACACTGTTTACAGCCACTACGGAAAACAGAATGGAAGTTTTTAAAACAACTATAGATAGAACTATCATAGGACCCAGCAATTTCACTACTGGGTATATACCTAAAGGAAAAGAAGTCGCATGTGGAAGCAATGCCTGCACTCCCATGTTTATTGCAGTGCTATTTATAACAGCCAGGGTATGAAACCAACTTAAATGTCCATCGACAGATGACTGGATAAAGAAAATGTGGTATATATACATGATGGAATTATTCTCAGCCATAAAAAAGAATGAAATTCATCATTTGCAGCAGCATGGATGAGCTTGGAAAAAATTATGTTGAGGGAAATAAGACAGGGACAGAAAGAGAAATACCATATGTCCTCACACATATGTGGGAGCTAAATAATAATAATAATAATAATAGGGCTGTCCCGTAAGCACGGCGGCGCTCCCGCCCGGGGGTTCGGATCCCACATACAGACCGGTTCCCGCTCAC
>NW_007729722.1:278291-280316 GCF_000696425.1 Galeopterus variegatus
AGAAGTAGAGAGTAGAACTGTGGTTACCAGAGGTGGGAAAGTGGAGGAGGGTAGTGAGAGGCTGGTTAATGGAAACAAAGTCACAGCTAGACAGGAAAAAATAAGTTCTATTGCTGTACAGTAGTGCTGGGCTTCCATAATGAACAGTAGTTTATTGCATGGTGTCAAATGGCTAGAAGAGAGGAGCTTAAATGTTCTCATCACACAGAAACGATACATTTTTCATGATGGTGAATTTGCTAACGACCCTGAGTTGATCACTGCACGTCGTATACATGTATTGAAATATAATTCCCATAACTTATATACAATCTCCATAAATATGTACAATCAATACATTTCAATTAAATAATAATTTTAAAAACCCTTTACATCATTTAATCCTCACAACAATATTGATAAGAAACCGAGGCTAAGTGGAATCCAGTCTCCAAGACGATCGCCAATAATCCTCTCTTCCTGGAATTCACAGCTCCATGCAGTCTCTTCACACTGAATAAGGGCTGGCCTGTGTGACCAGTAGCGTATGGAAGAGGTGACAGTGTGTGACTTCTAAGGCTACATCATAAAATGCATTGTGGGTTCCATTTGGTCTCATGGCTCATTTACTTCGGGGGAAGCCAGCTGCCGTGTTGTAAGGACACTCCAGCAGTTCTATGGAGAGGCTCATGTGAGAGGAGCTGGGGACTAACGCCACGGGCCAGCACTGACTTGCCAGCCACGTGAGTGAGTCACCTTGGAGAAGGATCCTCCAGCCCCAGACAAGCCTTTAGATAACTACAGCCCCAACTGATTTCTAATGCAAGCTTATGAAAGACCCCGAGCCAGAACTGCCCAGACAAGCTGCTCCCAAATTTCTGACCCACAGAACTTTTTGCTTTTCCATGTTCCCAACAGAACTGAGCCCACACTGCCCACGGCAGTAACCTTGACAATGCACCCTTCCTTGTCCTGGCTTTTCTCCCTTCCCTGTCTCACTCCCTGTTCCCTCTTGTGTCCTGGGGTCACCTCCCACATAAACTACCTATACCCAAGTCCTTTGCTCAGCCTTTGTTTTTAGCGAGAACCCAAAATAACACAAACATCGTGATAAGCTTGGCTTTTTCACAGATTCATATGATGTTCTATTAAAAGCAAATTAAGCAAGGAGTTTAAATTTAGGGAGCAAATCTACCCCCATAGAGAATTGTTGTTTTTGCTTTTGCTTTTTCTGGCTGCCAAGAAAATTGATTCAGGAATTCCTGAAAGCTTCACTGAAGTTGATGTGCGTGACTCAAAGGGCTGTGAGTCTGGTTTCTTTGGTGTTTGGTAGCAACTTCTAATCACAAGCCTTTCCCACCTGCAGAGCTGACCTTGGAATCCTGGTGGTGATAGAATTTCCCCCAAGACTTCAAAGGCAGTAGTCCTAATAGCTGGGCTTTTGGCCAGCATGACCTCTCCAGTCTACATGGAGTCAATTTTGGCCAGAAACCAAGTTTTTCAAGAAAAATTTCTAAAAATAGACTGTAGTTATTTCCTGGCTCTTTTTTTTTTTTTTGACCACAATAAAATCTTCCTTTGACTTTTAGCCAAGTCATGAATATTCTCTTCACATCCTTGGTATCCCAGGTTTGATCTCTATATTACTGAACAATATTACTGAACATGAAGATTTCTAATAGAAGTTGTCAGAAAATCATATCAAGATATTCATGTCTACCCTATTTAAAAGCCAGATTGCATTGGCTATCTCCAAAGGTTGTAGTCACTGCATTGACTTGAAATCAGTTGTTTGGGGTACAGAATGTATTCCCCCTAGAAAAAGTTATTCCTGGGGTAATCAACTCTTGGTTGTTTTCCCAGGGCCTTTCCCAGTATTAATACTGATGGTTCCATATCCCCAAACACCCCAGTCCTAAGAAACCAAGACAGTTGATCACACCACATATTTTTTTTTTTCTTTTTTGTCTTTTTTCGTGTCCGGCAACGGATCGCAGCCCTCAGTGTTGCGCCCGTACCGGACCGGGACCCGAAACAGGAACCGCA
>NW_007729722.1:281254-294450 GCF_000696425.1 Galeopterus variegatus
CGCAGCCGGCAGTGTGGCGCCCGTGCCGGGCCGGGGCCAGAAACAGGATCGCAACCCTCGGTGCTGCGCCCGCACCTCGCTCAGCCAGTGAGCGGGAACCGGTCTGTATGTGGGATCCGAACCCTCGGCGGGAGCACCGCCACACTCGCAAGCGGCGCACTGTAGCAGTGCGCCACCAGGCCGGCCCAACACACCACATATTTTTGATGGTGTGTTTCTAGATTTGTTCATGGAAGCCTATGTAACTCTTGATATAGCTGAAATTTAGTCCTGCATCGTGGGGAAGTCCTGAATCATGGATAAGATAAGACAATGCACTGTGGTGAGTTTGAGAATTTCAAGGATGTTCAAGGGGAAGATGAGATGGCAATATTGCACAACAGCATATTGGACAGTGCTGAGACAAGGGTGCATGAAAGGGGAAGCTCCTCACACCAGGGGACCTACTAGAGACAGCAGCAGCTGAGGAGCCACCACCAGAAGGAAAAGAGGGCAAGGGAACTCGGTGGGGAGAGGGGAACTGGATGGGGGCCTCACGTGTCTAGGCAATGTCATTCAGCAGAAAGAGGAAAGCCTCTTGGTCAGAGAGCTCCAAAAGGCAGCAGCTCTGTTGGGGTTTTTAACAACTACAGGATTTAATCTTATGTGTGGCTAGCAGATGTTGGGTGCAGTCTCATGGGTCATGCAAAGCAGGCAGGCTCTAAATGGTTAAAAATATGCTTATTGGGGCTATATTTAAAGCAAAGGGCTGTGTAAGAATTTAAAATTGGTGCTGGGGCTCCAAGCTAACTGGTCCCAGCCTGCTGTGAAGAAGTAAACAAAACAGTGCATTTATATAACATATGCACTCAGATTTCTAACCATGGATACCAGAACACATATCGCTCCTGCTGCAGCCTTGACAGTGGGGACAAGGACTGTCCTCTGCATCACCTCTTCCCACCCTTGTACTTCCTTCTGCAAACACCAGTGATGAGTCTCTCACATGATCTGGAAAGAAAAATCCAACAGGAAGAAGGATGAGATGGTAGTGGTGGGAGGCAGGGAGGTTGTTAGTGATGGGTCATGAATACTTAAATGAAATGATGGGATAGGCTGGGGCAGGGAAACAACTGAGGAAGGACATTTGATATGAGGAACAAAAATGTTGTTCTAGCAGATGAGAGGAAATCTGCAGCTGCACCTGTAAGTTAGAACCTACCTGTATATAAAGATGAATATTGCAAACAATTTTCATTTTAATTCAGTCTCTCCCCACATCCAACTTTTCCTTTTTTTTGGTGGCTGGCTCATCTGGGGATCGAACCCTTGACCTTGGTGTTATCAGCACCATGCTCTCTAACCAAGTGAGCTAACCAGCAACCCTTTTTTATGATTTGCAGGAATCCCCTCTCTGTGTGGTGTCAGTGGGATATGGTACCCAACTCCTACCTAGGCAACTCAGGATGAAGCTGTCCTCCTTCACACCTGTCGTAGAGGTCACAGCACATGATCCACGACGGACAGTAGATCCCCAGGGACCACAGTTGGAGGACAGTGCAATCATTCTCCATTGTGGTGTCCCACGATGGTGGTAGCACCAGTGCTAGCAGTAGTGTTCAACACTGGCAGTGTCCTCTGCAAGTGGGGACAGCAGGGCCCTGAGCCTGTTTTAGATTGTGTTTCCAGCCAGTCAGGCTCACACTGAATCATGTCTGATTTCTAAGGCTGATTTTCTAGCCTCCATGATGTTTCTAAATACTCTCCTTAAATTAGCCCAGGCCAGTTTCTGTTGCTTGCAACAAACAATCATCTCTAGGCAAACACAAATCTGTCTTCAAAGTCTTAAAAGATAGGGAGATCAGGTGCTTTTTTTCCCCTTAAAGACAAATTCTTTCCAAGGATTATCAGTCCTCAAAATGTAATGAACAACTTTCATTACAATAAGTAAACGGCATATTTATCAAACTCTTCTTTCAATGGAAAGAAAAATAAATCCATGAATTATAAATGTGAAAACATTTTTTATTGACCTAAAGATACAGTAATTTTAGAAAAGCAAAATAGTTGACATGGTTTTCAATTATTGTCACAGCAAGATGCCTGCAAAATTCATATAATTAAATCGTAGCACTGTTAATGATTCTTCAGATACTTATCTCTCTCTAAAATTTGCAGAGACAAATTGATGTAATATGCTTTATTCACTTTCTGAGTTTAGCATCGGGTTAGACCCCAATTGAATAAAACATTCAGATGTGCTCTAATTTGCATTTTTGCCTACAACATACTTTCCAATTCTGCCTCATTCTCATCATTATTTGGTATTGTGGTTGTGTCAGTCATTTCTTAGCTAGCAGGACATTAGTTTCATCCATTAGCAGCTGAATGATTTGGCTGAAAGGGCAATAATAGATCACACTCAGCCTAGACAATTGAAAAGCAGACTTTCTAATAAGAAATACTTTCTAAAAGATCTTAACTATTCGTCCTTTACAGAGGAACAAAATGTGAGAAACATTGTGAAGTGTCATTGTACATTCTCTCTACTGTTAAGTTGGTATGTATGGAGGATTATGTATGTCTGGCTTAGTAATAGGATATGACTGATTTGTGTATGATCTCTAATAAACAGCTTATAGGTGATCATAAAGACAGAAATCTTTATCAGCGACAAACCAAAGAGAGGACTTGTAATTTTGAATCAGTTTGAGGCCCAAATCATGGACTGCAACCAACCAACAGTTCAAATAATAAAAGTATATAAAGTATAACCTCGCTGCCTGGACACTCTTCGGAGAGGCATTCGGACTTCTCGAAGAAGGCGTGGTTGCCATCCAATGTATGGAGAAGTTGACCGGGTTGCTCAGGCCAGCGCTGGTTCCCAGTCACCAGGAAAGCAGGGAGCAACCTTCCAGGGTACAGGCCAGTCGAGGCTGGTAGGCAGACACATGGGCACAGTTGAACACTACTGGGCCTGGAGCTCATGGTGTCTGTATGGCGGGGGGCACAGGTAAGCTGGGGCTGATAGGTGGCCACCTGGAGGGAGGGGGGCACTGCTGCAGATGCTATTGAGACCCGGAGCTGGAGATACCTCCCTCTGGAGGAACCCCTGCCCCTCTGTGTAAAGCTTGGGCTAGGGCAGCTCTGAGCAGCAGCACAGGATGAAGGTTAGGCAGCTAGCTCACTAGATGGCCAGCCTCCTGGGACTCAGAAGTAAGGACTGGGGCGCAGGTCTGAACTGTCTTCAGCTCCTAACCACATCACCACTGCCTGAGTCAAGAGCTAGAGGAAACACATACTGCCCAAACACGCAGTAGAGAAAGGTATCCAGCAGGCTCCTAGCAATGGGCCAAGCAGTGCAGGAAAGAAGTCACTCTCCAGAAGCCCAGGGGAAGCACCACTGGAACACTCCTTCTGGGAATGTCTCTCCAGAGCCCTATACTGATAACATCAAAAGAAGAATATTTAAAGGGCCCAGTTAAATTTTTACAAATCAGGCAACGAAGGGTGAATTCAAAGTTAAAAGGCAATAAATGGATAACTGTCACAGTACTATTCTTACTGCTCTATTTCAGTGACCTATTGGACTGGGGAAAAAAACCCCATCCCAAAATGCAGTGGCTTAGAAAATTCTGGATCCAAAGACTTCAACAAGTTGAAAGAATGGGCTGACTCCAGCTAGCACCATACAATTCAGCACAGGTTGAAGAAAAGCCCAACAGATGGATTTATAAATAGTAATGAAAACATTGATGATGAGAAGATGCTTGACTCAACAGAGCAAAATGAAAGGATTAAATAGATAAAAAAGCTCAATATAAATCTATAGTGTCATGTGGTCAAAACACCAAAAAGTGATCATAACCTCCATGGACTGAAGTACTGTATCTAAAAAAGAATTTCTAAAAGCCCCAAAATATTAGTAAGTATTTTACAGAGAAAAATGACCAAAGAGTGGTTCTGAAGCCTAATAATTTTTGAAATAATGGTTAAAACAAAGCTAAACAAAATTATTAGGCCACAGAACTGCTTTCCAGCCATATGAAGAACTTATCAGTGTAAATAATATGCTATATAAATAATGAATCTTTGAGGGAAGGTGAATAAGAATAAAGGGTATAATATTTCCCAAATTTGTTTGGCCACAATTTTTTTTTTCATGGAGCATCTCCCAGATCTGTGTTCTGAGGAACATATTTTGATTGAACTAGAATTAAGGAGTTGATATTTCCCCTTTTTCTTCACTGGCCACCCAAGCCTAAAAACTTACCTTTAATTCATGGCACCATATTTAAAGGGGATAATAGATTATCTGGATGTTGCTCAGGGGGAGGAGGTCTTAATGATGAAAAGGTAAAAAAGAGTGAGATACGAAGAACTGGAAGTGCTTCATTTGGATTAAAAAATGCTTCCATGGGACATAGCAGTTATCTTCAATGTGAAGACTGTCACAGGCAGATGAGGTGGGGGTGGGGGTGGGGGTAGAAGGCTGCGAGGAGAGCAATGTTGGCTGCTCAGGAGAAGATTTTCCAACTTGGTGGTCCAGGAATGAAAAGAACCTCAGGACTAGGCTTGATCTCCCCACAATTCTCAGAGCTCAAACAAGGTTGAACATTCCCTGTTGGAGATGTTGAGGATCGGATGGCCAGACAAGATGATCTTCAAAGTGCCTTTTTAAACCTGAGATTCTATGTTTTCAAACCTTGACTCTTAACATCCCTCATAGGACCATTACAGAACCGTCTTCCAATTTCTCTGCTGATTATTTCATTAGACTATCTAACCCTGGAAGAGGCGGTGATGCTTTAATTGGTAGTTGGTTTACATGAGCTAGAACGAGCTTTATGGTTTGAATCAGGCGTGTATCCACAAGAATCTAAAATAATGGACCAAACTGTAAGTTGTATTGCTGAATTTCATATTTGGTAAATGTGCAAAGCAGTTTGAATAACATTCTAACTTAGGCCATATTTAATATGCCCTTGGAAATTCATTATTTTGTAGTATTTCCAACAAGCTAGATTCCTTTCTAATGAACAAATTTTTGCCTTTCATCTTCAAGGAAACGAGGTGACTTAAGCAAGCCATTTAGGATTTCATAATTTTTTTCATTTTTTTTCCTTGTGAAATTGCCTTCACTAAGAACAGTAAGTAAACGATATTTGTTTGCACTGAGAATATAACTTTCTTTATGACTGACCTACTATAGAGTCTGGATGCAACCTAAGAAATTATTTCCCTACATAGGAGGAAAAAATATGTAGTTTCCTACTAGAAAAATAATCTTTAAAAAATTTTTGTATAGTTTCAGACTTTTATTAAAGTTATGACTTTCTATCCTGCTGGGTGTCAAAATAAATTTAATTCAACTTCTTTTTTTCCTCTGCACTTGGTCCTTTTGAAGGGAGGCTGGTTACTTCACAGTCTTGGCCACTAGGCGGTGCACTGGTTAAACATTATCTCCACCTCGCTGGGGGACTTGCACCTGAAAAATGCCAATTTTATATTTTGTACCAAAAGGCCAATTTCATTCACTTTGAAGTCTTTGTTTATGTTCTTTGAAGTAATAGTATTTATTTGACTCACATGGAATTATATTTTCTTTCAATCTGATAAATAGTTTTCTAGGGATCTATATTGTCCTAAAATGAAATGAGCTGGTTAAAATCGTGGAGGTGTGCAGACAGAGGCTGGACAACCACTCGGCAGAGACAAGTTGAAAACAAGATGACATCTTATCTCTAAATACTTTCATGTGTATTTTCTGAAGTCAAATACATCCTCCTACATAACCAGAGTACAACGATGAACACTGTCATCTTACACCCAGGGACTGGCAGATGATGGCCTGAGGCCCAAGTCATGCCCACCATCTGTTTTTGTAGGGCCCACTAGCTAAGAATGTTTTTAATAAAGCAATATTCTGTACCCCGCAAATAAGTGTTAATTTTTTCTTAAAGTTTTTAAATAAGAATGATTTAACACATGAAAATTACAGAAATTCCCAAATTTCCATGTCTGTAGATTAAGTTTTTCAGAACACAGCATGCTCAGTTGTTTGCACATTGTCTATGACTGCTTCTGTGCTGCAAACGCAGAGCTGAGTGGCTGTGCCAGGGACTTTCTGAAGTCCTCTCATTGCTTGGGCTTCAAAGCCTAAAATATTTACTGTCTGGTCATCTGCAAAGAAACTTTGCAGATCTCTGATCTAATCCACTAACTTTTTTAAAATTTTGCTAATTGTCCACTAAAGTTTTTT
The DNA here is from genome assembly GCF_000696425.1 of Galeopterus variegatus. Lineage (NCBI taxonomy): Eukaryota > Metazoa > Chordata > Mammalia > Dermoptera > Cynocephalidae > Galeopterus > Galeopterus variegatus. The sequence goes on from NW_007729722.1 coordinate 287,496, forward strand.
ATTTGGCCTGGAATCCAGCCTAGTACCTTAACTTCTGTGGGCCTCAGTTTCCTCCTTTGTGAAATTAAGATAATAATAGTCCCTTTCCATTAAGTTTTTGTGAAAATTAAATGAGGTGATTCAATAAATCTCTTGGAACAATGCTTGGCATATAAAATAAGCAGCCCACTAAGGCTGACTATGTTACGACCTCAATCTCAGTTTTACTTTTCATTTTTTAAAATATGTATATATTTTAAACAAGCAATACATACACTCAATACAAAATTTAAATGGTACAAATACAGAAGAGAATGCTGTGAACTATAGGCTTTCCTCCTACTCTCTCCAGAGGCAACTGCTTTGAAAAATTTTAACAGCTACAAAGTACTACATGGCATTTAACCAGTGCCTTGTTAATGGGCTTCTAGGTTGTTTCCAATCTTTTGCTATTACAGTTACAAAAAAATTCTTGTACTTGTGCATAGAATAAATTTTCCAAAGTGAAACTCTAGGATCAGAGGGAATAAACATCCTTTTTTTTTTTTGTGACCGGTAGGGGGATCGTAACCCTTGGCTTGGTGTCGCCCACACCGCGCTCAGCCAGTGAGCACACCAGCCATCCCTATATAGGATCCGAACCCACAGCCTCAGCGCTACCAGCACTTCTGCGCTCCCAGCGCCACACTCTCCCAAGTGAGCCACATCCTTATTTTTGACAGTTGTTACCAGTCCTCTACCAGTGATTGTTCCAGTTTACAGTCCTACTATAAGCATACGAAGACACCTGTTCCTTCCAAATATGAGATTGTTATTGTAGAGGACTGACCAACTGATGGTGAAAATTGGCAGCTTACTCTAATTTTAACTTAAATCTCTCTTATCATTAGTGAAGACGGACATCATTTCTTACGAAGAATCAATTGTATTTCCTCTTCTGTGAACACTCTGTTGATATCCCTTGACCAGTTTTTAAGAACAATCGTACATTTTCTTATAACTTAGGTTTAGAGATTAAGAAAATTACCCTGTGACATAAGCTGTAAGTATTTTTTGCTAAGTTGTCAACTGTCTTTCAACTTTGTTTATGATGATTTCATTTGAACTTGACTATAAAGAATGGTAAGGTGATAGTTTGTGAGCAATTCCAAATCAGCATAAAGTTCTTGGCTGTAAAAATGTCTTGACTTCGTTCCCTTCTCTCAGGATCTGTGGCTTGATGGCACCTTGTTGGAATCGTTTCCAGGTAGACAGTGGAGAGAAGTGCAAAGAACTCAGGCTTTGGGCTTGGATCAGCCTGGGCTGAATCGCCCACTTCCTGGCTATGTGACCTTTCTGACCTTGGTTTCCTCATCTGAACCATCTGTGCCATGGAGAATGAATGCAAGTCATACTTATCGTCTGCATTAGGACTCATTAGAATTGAGCAGTTCCAGAAATGCCACTGAATGTGATACGCGACTGCTGGTTTTAGAGACAGAAAAGTTGTAGATTTGTTTGGGGAAAGTTTAATAAGCTGACAAGTCAGTGTTTCCTACATCATACCTGAAATCCCATCTTCAGGTTATGACTTTGCATCTCCAAGAATGCTTTGTAAAAATGAAAATGTCTTTGGATAGGCATGACATGAAGGACTTGGCACTGGTACCTCATACAGGATTGGTGTGACATGTGACCAATGTGAAAGCAAGCTGATATTGAAGGGTTAAAAGAATTTGGAGGAGCCATTAAAAAAATAATAATGTAGGAAAAGTCTAAACAGTGGTTTCCCACTGCAGGCAGAATCTTACCCTTTCAGATTGTCTTTGGATAATGGAACAGTTTCTTTCAGTTTCTCAGTCCAGTCCAGAAAGGTAGGAGAGAAAGTCAGGAAATTCTGGTCCTCCTCTGAGTGGGGGTAGCCTGGATGGGGTGTCATACCTCTGGGGAACTGATACCATCCTCTCGTGAACTACAGAGTCTGGCTGCATAATTTGTTTGTTACCTTCTCTAATAAACTGTGAGGGGACATTCAGCTATTGCTGGGTAGCTGAGAGTCAGGCAGGAGGTGGCAATTGTTTAAGTTGCAGAAGATTATTTCACAGGTATTAAGTAGAAACATAAAATATACTAATTGGGTAGTCAGAGCAGCTGACTGTCCACGGTAGCAAGGGCTTGCTTCACCTGCCCACTGAAGAATTATAACTCAAACTTGTGTTGCCAAATTGGCAGAAGACTTGCCAGGGCCATAGCTGCCTGAGAGGGAATAGCAAAATTCCATTTTAATGGCAGGTAAGTCTTTAGTCAAGAGTTGAATGATTACAAATAAAAAAAAAATGCCAAAGAGGACTTAATATAATCAATCTTATGGAACCCAGGACTTTGGGAGCCTTAACTGAGGACAAAAAATGTTATTAAGGGAACATGAGATCTCTTCTCTCGCTCTCCACACAGGTCTGCCTTCTGCTTCTGTCTGCAGGTTGAATCTGCTTACTGTTTTGGCTCCAACAGCTGCACCCAAACAGGAACCCCAGCCCTGAATTCATAGGTCACATGAACCCAGTGACTCAGCAAACGCATTCAGTTTATTTGGGTCCTGAATCCAAATTCCAGGAAGAGAGAATTGCATGGTCTAGCTTAGATCAAGTACTCATAGTTGGCCAATTATCTGTGATTGTGAGAGATGGGGTATCACACATACATGTTGTAACATACAAGTTCTGTCTTTGTCCGATATGAGCATGAGGAAAAGGCAGGAAATCCAAGAGCAGGGTATGGCCATTGTGGAGAAAATGGCTGTCACCTTTGTAAGGGACAGTTCTGCTATGACCACCTGCTGCTGTACAGACCATGCAATTTTTTTTCCGTAAATTAAAACGTTTTTGACTGCATAAAATTTAGAAAAGTTTAAACAGCAAAGAAGATCCTAAACAGAATAATTAAGGCTAAAAAAATTACAAAAGAAACAAATGATTACAAAATGTCAACTCCCCTAAAATAACCAAAGAATTTAGGACTAAACTAAAAAAATATTACTAAGTTTAGATGGGGGTGTTGTTAGTGTTATTTAGAGTTTGATTTTCATTTTTGTTTTTGTTTTGGCAGCTGGTCAGTAAGGGGTATTTAGGGTGTTTTAACTGCATTGTTTTTAAAACCAATTAAAACTTGTATGTGTGAATATCAAGTAATTTTTACAGATTTCCAGTAAAACTCATAGAACATTATCTTTATTATTTCAAAAACATCTTCACCCAGTCATGTCGAATTTCAATTATGGTTTAAATATAGTGTGCTTTTTATTTCAATCAAAATGAAGTACTTATACCTCCTAATTTCTAGAGGAAATAGATTTGAAGTAAAAATAATGTATTCGTAGACATTATATTAAAATCATTTCTATCTGAAAAACATGATCTTAGGGAATAAGAACAAATGTAGCCTCAACTAAATAACAGCAGTTAAACTAAAAAGAGATAAGGGGCCGGCCCGTGGCTCACTTGGGAGACTGCGGTGCTGATAACACCAAGGCCACGGGTTCGTATCCTGTATAGGGATGGCGGGTTTGCTCACTGGCTGAGCGTGGTGCTGACAACACCAAGCCAAGGGTTGAGATCCCCTTACCGGTCATCTTTTTTTAAAAAAACTAAAAAGAGATAAATCAAAATTATTCCTAAAGAGAGAAAACACGGTCAGGAGTCCTGCTGTCATTGTAGATGTCCAGGAGTCACCTGCGGCAAACCTGCATCGAACCCGCAGGTGACACAGATCCCTGAACCCTCACAATGTAACTCTTCTCCTTTGTCAGGGACCTGATGACCCAGGGGGTCCCCTGATATTCTTAGGTCTCTGCCCAGAGTGGCACATGGAACGGCAGGGCCACTTGGGAACAGATGGAACTTAAAACTGTGCCCCAGCCAATTTGTGTTTCTTGTGACTGTTCTCCTTTCTTAGACCACTAAGCTTTCTCTCCATCAGCAAAGCTGCCAACCAGCTTCCTTGTGCTATTTCCCTTATGACTGGTCATCTGCTTTGATGGGAGGAAGTGGTTCTTCCTGACAACATTCAGCAGGAGTCACGCTTCTGTTCTATATGGCTGTGTTTATACACGTTAGGAAGTTTCTTCTCTATTTCTAAGTGGTCAACTCCCTCCTCAGCTGATTTTCTGCAAAGTTGCATTATGTTCTGGATGTAGTTCAAGCAGACTTTGAAGTTTCAGGTGAAGGTTTTTGAATCTCATTTCCCAGGTGTGAATTTTTAGAATGTAAATAGGCTCATTCAGGCTAGAGAATTTATTTGTCCTACAAGCTCTTTATTTATTTGATTTTCTTCATATAATTTTTAAATATGTCCTTGTTTTTCTCCTTTAAGCCTTTTTACGTAAACAGCATCAATGAGTTTCTTCAAATTAACTTGTGATTTCTAGTCTAGGTAGTCACCATTTTGCTGTTTTTGTCTAATTTCTAATTACCATCATCCATGTAGTTTTTCTAAAGAGGGGAGGCAAACTTATCATCTTGANCTTAACCCTTGACTTGGTGTTGTTAGCACCACGCTCTCCCAAGTGAGCCACAGGCTGGCCCTTTTCCCTAGTACCTTTACCTGAGGCAGAGGAGGAGACCGTCAGCAGAGGCTGGTCTGGGTTCTGGAGGGTGTTGGGTTTGGGCCACAGGGGCCCCTGTGGATGTGGAGGATAGAGCCCCTGACCAGGGAGGGTGGGGAGTGGCTACTTGCCTGATGAAGTGCTAGTGGTTTCTATGTTTACCATTCCTTCATTTATTTAAAAAGAAAATGGTCATTTCAAAGTTCACATACTGTCTCTAAAGAATACAGTCATCATGGGGGGAAGACAGGAGGCTAGAGAGGACTTTAGTCTGGGCTCTTTCACTTGCAGTGACAGAAACGAAGCTGGATCTTGCTTAAGCCAACATGAGATATTAAAGTACCACAGAATGGTGGGACCTCTGGTGCAAATCAGGGAGTCACCCTGCCCAGAGGCTGCTGTCTGTCTCCTGTCCTAGAGTCAGGAAAAGGCCTCTAGCAGTTATGGGTAGGGTTCACCCTCTCTGGTTTCTGCATGTGGTGTAAGCATGGCCTGCATCTTTCCCCACCCACTGGGGCAAGGCCATGCAGTGTTTGCTAATAAAAGATCTGCCCAGTGAACAGGGAGATGACCTATGTCACACGAGACTCAACTTCTGGACTCCAGGAGCCTTGCATCTTCTCTTTAGTAGCTCACATGTTGNTTTCTAATTACCATCATCCATGTAGTTTTTCTAAAGAGGGGAGGCAAACTTATCATCTTGAGTGCAGTTTCAGGCCCTTAAACAGTCTCTCTCCAGCGTGTACAACTTGAGTCGTGAAGCATTTTTCCTGTAACTTCAGCTCCTGCACTCTTTTCTGCCGTCCAGAAGGTTCTTGAGAAAGCAGTTTGTCTTTCCTGAAAATGGGTGTTTGCATCCAGCCCATCCATGATTTCCTCGTGAAGTTGTTCTGCATCCTCCTGAGATGCTTTCAAGATGTTTTTGGCATCGGTCACCTGGGAGTAATGGGATTTTGATGCATCTTGGAGTGACTGTGTCTGTCCCTGAAGTCCAGCCAACATTGCTCCATGAAATGAAGGTTTAGGGGGCTCACTTTTCTGTTCTTTTTGGAGAATGTCTACAACCCTCAAGTGAAGACATGAACCTGTTTGGATATTTATTAAGTAAGTCCTGCCAAATTCTGTCTTTAATTTCAGAAGTTTGACCTCCTCTCAGGTAACTGGAAGCCTTCACCAGCCTGTGTAATCAGCCTAATTGATTATATCGAGGTTATGATATCTCTTCAACCTGAGTGGAAAATCTTTTTACCAGCTTTTTTCTCCTTAAAGTATGTTGGCTCTTTGCTATAACAACAATTGGGGCAGCATCTATCAGAATTTTCCAGAGAGACCCACAGAGGCTTAGCCCTCGTCTCAAGCATTCACACATTACCACACAGCACTGCACAGAGGATCCGGGACCAGCTGGCTGGGGAGACATTTTTGTGGCCATCAGCAGGCCCTCCGTGGCTTCAAAGGGTGCCGCTGCTCTGCCTCCAGTTGCCAGTATACTGTGGGCCACAGGTAACCGCAAATAACCCTGTGGCTGTGGAACATTCTGCTTGCAATGCAAACAAGTGCCTGGCATCCAGGATAGGGCATTGGTGGATTAGGGACCAAGTTCTAGAAAATGGTCCTCTCTAACTCTGCTCTGCTCACCACGTAGACAGAAAGTGATATTATTTGTACAGTGCATTTGGGCAAGTGGAGAAGGCTAATTGCAGCCAGAGGAGACCAGCCGTGAGCTCTGACCACCCTAACCCTCCTGGCCCTGCAGGAAGCCCAGGGAATCAAAGCAGTGCCATATCAGCATGTAGTGGTGGACACACTGCAGTAGAGGACCCCTGTGTCCACACAAGGGGTGAGGCACATTCTTCTCAGTTCCAACTTCCTTGGGCAGCAGGGGATCTCCCTTCCTTTCCTACCTGCAAAGGTCACGGGATCTCCTGCCCCTGGAAGCTCCCCCACTCGTTTGTGCTGTGTCAGTCCAGGCAGCTGGGGTAGAGCACGAAAGGGCCTCAACAAGGGTGTGAACTACAGCCCTGAATTCCAACACCAGGCGCGACGATGCCTTCACATTTTATGGATTTTCTTTGGAGCCAGTTGTCCCCTTGCAATCCATGTATTCCTGAATCGGGGAGACTCTCCTCCAGTGATGAATGAGCAACACAGACTTTTCAATTATGAGGCCCTGCCATGTTCAGCTCATGGCTCCGAAGGTTACCCTGAAATTGGGCTCCAGACCATGGTGTAACCTTCAGAAGTGTGGTTGCCTCTGCAGAGGGAGCAGGTCATTTTGGGGGCTGAATTTGCCACCATTTATTTCTTTAAACAGCATCTCACTCTCCCAGTATCTCAGCCAGGACTCTGCCTGACTGACTTTCCCTAGTACCTTTTTTTTTTTTTTTTTTTTTTTTT
>NW_007729722.1:295651-296911 GCF_000696425.1 Galeopterus variegatus
GCAGAGCACGGAGGGTCAGTGGAGTAGAGCCTGGGCTTGTGTCTGAGAATAAACCATGTCTGTGAAGCTCATATCTGAAGAATAAAGTATGTCTACCCTTCATAAAGCTGCCAGTATCTTCTTTTGATTACCTACCTCACAACCTGCACAGGAAGGGGCAGAAGGATCTGAGATTACTGCCCAGCAGTTGGCGTAGTTGGCAGGATGAGCAGGTAAGGGAGCCATGAGCCCCTAGGGAAGGGGAGGAAATGTGGCTGCCCTCAAGCATGTGGCATCTGGGGGCAGCATTCCTGTGGACTTGGGCTCCACTGGAAACATGGGACCAAGTGGATGGGTCCCGAGGAGCATGGAGAAAGCTCTCAAGGTGTTGGGCTCCATGACGAAAGATGAGGAGTCCTGGTGTGTGGCTGGCCGGATGGACTGGCTGCTCCTCACTGCACCATGAGCCAGCATGGACCAGGAACTCCATGGCACAGCACTGCAAAAGGCAGACATGTGGGAGACTGCAGTACAGCATCAGGTCACCCCCGTTCCTGAAGCCAGGGATGATGACAACCCTGAGAGTGAGTTGGGAGAACTTGTGTGTCTCCTTGCACGACCTGTTGAGCATCAGAAAATGAACTCCTAGCTGCTTGGCTCCTACTGTTGTGGGACCTAGGGGTGGATAGCAAATGTGCAGTGTGTGTGTGTGTTAGCATTGGTGGATGCTGGCACAGAATGTGGCCTGATACATAATAAGCTTCTGGGTGCCACAGTTAATGTTGATGGCTATGGAGGACAGACTATTAAAGTCAAAGCTGTGTCTTTATTGCTGGGCATTTGACAATTGCCCCCTTGTACTGTGTATGTGTCCCCAGAGGCTGAGTGCATCTTGCATGTAGATGTGCTTTATGGTTTGCACCTGCAAACAATAGTTGGAGAATTCCAGCTGTGGACCTGGATGGTAAAGCCTGTGTTGCAGGGACATGTGAAACAGTATTGCTTACTGGGAGGACATGCAGAGATAAGTGCCACTATCTTGGAATTAGAAAAGGTTGGCATCATTCATCCTGCACATAGTCCTTTGATGTTCCAGTATGGCCAGTGAAAAAATCTGATGGTACTTGGAGAATGACTGTGGACTATTGAGAACTGAACAGAGTAGTGCCTCTTTTGCATGCGGCTGTGCCTTCAGTTCAGGACTTGATGGATCAGCTGAAGACTCAGCTGGGAACTTGTCATTGTGTACTGGACCTTGCAAGTGCTTTTACTTCTTTATCC
>NW_007729722.1:298617-300478 GCF_000696425.1 Galeopterus variegatus
GTCTGTGACAGAGACAAGACCGATTCTGAACACCTGGAGGATTCTGGTCTCAGCTCTGGAAAGGCACTGAAGTGCATTACTCTCTGATAGAGAAACAGTTAGCAGCTGTGTATTCTGCCCTGATGGCCACTGAATCTATTACAGGAATTGCCAAGGCCCTAGTAAGGACAACATACCCCATTTTAAGTTGGCTATGCACATGGACAACCACCCCTAAGACTGGTGTAGCTCAGACTCTCACTCTGTCCAAATGGGGAGCATATATAGAACAGAGAAGCACTGTGTCCACTAGTCCTTTGTCTAATGAACTGCAAACTGTGTTAGGACCAGTAGAGGTTGTGGAGGAAACTTTGACACAACTATACCCATGGAGGTGGAGACCATACCTTTCCATGAGGGACAGGGACCTATTGTGGAGCAGGCCTGGCATAAAGATGGCTCCAGCATGGGACCCTCAGCATCGTGGATGGCTGTTGCTGTCCAGCCCTTAACTGATACCTTGTGGTATGAGAATGGTATAGGGCAAAGCAGCCAGTGGGCTGAACTAAGAGNGCCCCAACCTGTTTACAACAGGGACAAACAGTACAGTGGGAATGGCCATGGAAAATAGAATTCCCCCATGTATGATGGGTAGGCCTAACTGGACCCTGAGGAAGAGGACTTGCAAGTCTCAGAAGAAAACTTGCAAGTCTCAGCTTAGGAAACAAGTACCTGGCCTCTCCAAGTAAAGGTGACATGGCCTGGAACAGATAAATGCTATATTTTAAAAGGTACATTTGTATTGTCATTGTGGCCAATTGTGAGTTCCCCTATACTGTTACATGTAGAACCTACAGATCCAACAGTGTTAGCTGATAATGTGTGGTACCATAGACCAGGTAAGACACCCATTCCTGCAACTATTCTTTCTCAAGATGGTAAATTAGCTTTTCTGGGAGGTAGCACTTGTGTTTTAATAGCATGTTGCTATAGGCTATATTGCTGCTGTGGCTTATGGATCCCTCACTAAGGGAACATGCAGAAGATCAAATGCATATATTGTATGGTGAGTGACCCCGAAGGGGTGGACTGTAAGGAAAGCAGAAAAGTTTAGTCAGGCTCTCTCACCTCACATCTGTTACAAACGGGCAAGATTCAGCACATTCATTAGAAACAAGTTATAAGGGCCAGCCTGTGGCTCACTTGGTAGAGTGTGGTGCTGATAACACCAAGGCCACAGGTTCNTGGCTAAGGTAAGGTGGCTGGAGAGAGCTCCAGCAGCTGATGTAGCTGGGTGGCTACATTGTAGAAAGCAGCATGCTGGCTGCAAGACCGTGTGGTCAATGGCCTGCTGGGTGCTCCATGAACCCAAGAAAGAATGCCCCTGATGGGCAGATGTTCTCTGATGAGCAGACAGGTGCCCCTGATGGGCAGATAACCCATGTGAGAGTGCCTCTGACATAGTGGCAGGTGGGTCTTGTGGGATCACTGCCAAAGTCAAAGAATTACCAGTCTTCTATTTGTATGGCCTTGTGAGGCCCCAGACCAGGTAAGCACTGTGAAGGCATTGAGTAGTCTTATGGCCACGTAAGGTCTTTTGAAAAGGGGATTAAAGCTGTCTGCCAGCCCCCATTGTTGAAGGGATGGACACGTTGGTCGTGGCTGACAGTCAGGATCCTAAATGAGAAACCCTGCAAGGCTGGGTCCTCTCTGGTGGAGGCTCTCTTGCACAGAGCTGAAGCCCCTATTCAATTAAAGGTTACTACTAAAAATGACCTCCTGAAACCTGGATATGGTAAGAATGAAAATATTCTCTTACCAGCCCCAACCTGTTTACAACAGGGACAAACAGTACAGTGGGAATGGCCATGGAAAATAGAAT
>NW_007729722.1:301566-311467 GCF_000696425.1 Galeopterus variegatus
TAGCTCACTTGGGAGAGCGTGGTGCTGACAACACCAAGTCAAGGGTTAAGATCCCCCCCCAAAAAAAGAAAAAAGAAACAAGTTATAAAAGTAGTGTAACCATGCATGTGTGCCCATTTACTGATTCAGCACGATTGTTGTAATTATGTAATGCTTGGCTTGTGGCTGCTATTGTGTACTAAAAGTATAAAGGTAACTGCTCTGAACCGCTGTTTGGCTGAGCATGGAAGGAGGGCAGAGCATGGAGGGTCAGTGGAGTAGAGCCTGAGCTTGTGTCTGAGAACAAAGCATGTCTGTGACGCTCATATCTGAAGAATAAAGCACGTCTGCCTTGCAAAAAGTTGCCAGTATCTTCTTTCAATTACCTGACTCACAACCTTCACAGAAAGGGGCAGAAGGATCTGAGATTCCTGCTTGACACACACCCACTGACCCTACCAAGGTATTTGTTGTTAGTACAGATTCCTGGGCTCCAGTCCAGGCCTACTGAATCAGAATCTCCAGGGAAAAGGACCTGGAAAACTTCATTTTGAACCAATGACCCTGGAGACTCATATGTTGGCTGGGTTAGTCCACCTCACTGTATCTTACTTTTCTTCAGTGGTCAAGTCTTTATGATGACCTGCTATTGCTCATGCTGAATGCTGTTGGAATACCCTCTTGAGAGTCTTCACATGGAAAATTAGTATATTTTCTTCCAAGCTCAGATGTCATTTCCTCTGTGAAATATACACGACCATTCTTTGTCTTCTATACTCCCTGCTCACCATATACCCAATACACCCCCATTTCCCTTGTTAAGCACTTTTGGCTTTCTATACAGGTGATAAACTTAGTATATTGACTACTTGTCTACATATTTGCCCTTACTCACCACCTCAGACTGTGATTTTCTAAAAGAGAGGAACATGGTTTTAAACCTTCAAAACTGATCTGTGCCTGGTATCTAGAGTTCTCTTGATGAAGTGTTGATTGAATGAATGTTATTTAAAATTCACCAACCTCATGATTAGTACATTTATTTATTTGTTTTTATTTTTATTTTTTTTTAAAAGATGACCAGTAAGGGGATCTTAACCCTTGACTTGGTGTTGTCAGCACCACACTCTCCCAGTGAGCTAACTGGCCATCCCTATATGGGATCTGAACCCATGGCCTTGGTGTTATCAGCACCACACTCTCCCAGTGAGCTAACTGGCCATCCCTATATGGGATCTGAACCCATGGCCTTGGTGTTATCAGCACCACACTCTCCCAGTGAGCTAACTGGCCATCCCTATATGGGATCTGAACCCATGGCCTTGGTGTTATCAGCACCACACTCTCCCAGTGAGCTAACTGGCCATCCCTATATGGGATCTGAACCCATGGCCTTGGTGTTATCAGCACCACACTCTCCTGAATGAGCCACGGGCTGGCCCATGATTAGTAAATTTAAATATGACTTAATAGGCCATTATTTGTGTTTTCTGCATGTATGGATTTCTATCTTAAAAAAACCAACTACTTAACTACAATATTTTAATTATCAGCACCACACTCTCCTGAATGAGCCATGAGCTGGCCCATGATTAGTAAATTTAAATATGACTTAATAGGCCATTATTTTGTGTTTTCTGCATGTATGGATTTCTATCTAAAAAAAACCAACTACTTAACTACAATATTTTTAAGTATGAAATTTTACCAAGATATGAAAGCCACCATGTACATTCAGAGCAACCTGATTAGTTACAATTTCTTCTGGATTTAATTACGCCATTTTAAATGGCTATAGTATCACAAATGGCATCACATGAAGATTTCATATGCATTTATCTTGACTTCTTTCTCATTTAATTAGGACAATAACTTTGTAGGGAACATGAAGTTTTTGTACAAGTTACTCCATGACAAGCTTTCCCCTTATAATTTACAATAAATAATCCATCCACAAGAGATTGTAAAATAATACTGGGTGACATAAAAAAAATCTATTACTAAGCTTAAATAAACCAACAACCTAAATGCCATAGCTTTGCTTTTATACTCATACAACTGTCACCACCATGAGATTTTACTGGATTCACAGCACGCCAGGACATGTTTACGATGCTGAACGGTTTGTTGTGGTTATATACATTAGCCCAAACTACATAATCTGGCGAGCCCAATTCATGTTTCATAGCTAAGAAAATATTCGTGAATTGAAAGAGGTGTGTACACGATTTCTCTGAGCCTCTTAATTTACCCTTTGAAATAACAAAAGCTTCTCATACCTCTATCTGTTCCTGTGCTCCAGTCCAGGTTTTCAAAGAGCTTTACAAGCACAATGTCATCCTCCTCAGTCGTGGGTGGAACCAACTTTTGCAGAATGAAAAACTAAAACTTAAACAAAAACCACCAAGCCTGTTTAAAGGCTCTCAAGAGCTCCAGGACAGCAAATTTTGAAATTAAAAAAAACAAGAACAAAACTCTCCCTTGGGTTATTCATTTATGGGTTGTAGATTTATTTGACAGCAGTTAAACAAAAGTCTGCTTTGGAAACTGTCCAAGATTAAATGGACAGAAATTAATTTCACAGGGAAGCTACAAGTTCCAATTTTTAAACAAGTATATGAGAAGCTGTTGTCATCTGACTAAATGATAGTCTTTCCAGGGCCTTTATTCCTCTCATGTTTGATTTTACTGCTTATGACTTTGGGTTCATTTGCTCACTCTCCACAGCACTGGGCAGAATTCAGTCAATAGCAGAGGGTACAAGTGGTCTGCAAAATTCCATGTGATCTGTTCATTTATATATATACATATACATATATATGTGTGTGTATATACTTTTTGCATTGGAGAGAATAACTTTTTTTTCCTGAGTTACCACTGAAAGCTTTCAACCGTACAAGTGGTCTGCAAAATTCCATGTGATCTGTTCATTTATATATATACATATACATATATGTGTGTGTGTATATACTTTTTGCATTGGAGAGAATAACTTTTTTTTCCTGAGTTACCACTGAAAGCTTTCAACCTCCTATCTATCTATATTCCCACTCCAAAATTCAGATTCAACTATTATAGAAGTGCAAAAAAGTTTAAAAGTGTTATAAATTCAATGAAATTTTACAATGATGGTGTAGGTTAGGGACAGGATTAAAGAAAAAGTGGGTAAGTCTGCATTAGTGAAAAAAAAAATTAATTGCATTTTAAAATGCTGTCCTATCACTTTAAAGGACAAAAAATACCTCCCTTTTATCCTATTTTAAAACAATGCTGACAAAACAAAACAACTGCTTCTACTGGAGATTGTTACCTGTTGATTCTGTATTAACAGATTGGCCCCTTCATGGAATTTTAAAACACTCTGCCACAAGTCTTGTTTTGCTACTGGCAGACATTTATTTTATGTTCAAATCTTATTTTATTTAAATCCTGAATTTAGTACCATGCAATAATTTGCACGTCTATTAATTACCTATTGCAGAATCCTGTGCCCACAACGTTTAAATTAGGCACATATTATTGCTAAATTATGCACATGAAATTTCTCTTTTGGGTATTTTGACTAAGTTGCTCTTTAGGAGAAGAAAGGTGCTCAGTAGGTTGTGTGACGCAGGCTCATTGTGTCCACTGCACGTTGGAGCGAGTCTACCACTCGCTCAAGTCTGGGGAGACAGAGCAACCATACAATGGGTTGAGTGGAGCAACTTTATTACTCATAGACAGGCAGCAGGGGACAATAGAAGGCTAGGGTTCATGGTGACCTGGTCTGCCAAGGCTCAGGAAAGCTGCCCATGTGGATGGAGTCTCATCTGCACATAGCTGTGGGACCCCGAAAGCACGCGCTGCCCTGTGTTTTATAACCGGGGACCACTTGACACACTGGGCTCAAGCACTGCGGAACATCCTGCTCTAGAAGGGATAGGAACAAAGCCCAGGCTGTTCCGGGAAGTTCCTCCTTATCTCAGACTATGGCGCATTTCCAGCACATTCTACAGTTATTCTGAGAACTACAAGCAAGAAATGGGGAAAGAGCTGAGTCACTTAGACCATTCAAGGACTTGCCCTGCAAGTCACTTAGACACTGGGGATGAATCTATAGACCAAATGTTCTACTCTCTTTAGGATTCATATTATAAATGAAAAATAATGAACATAAAATAGTGTTCAAAAAATAAGATACAAATGTTTTTATGTACAGGGTGATCCTTACCATCACTTGATTTAGATTTATAACAATATATTTTCAATTATTCTTATTTCTGTTTGGTCTGTATTCCTTTTTAACATATTAGTTACCAAATAGTGAGCATTTACTGAGTCCAAGATGCTATCTTAAGTGCTGTCTACGTGTCATTTCATTTGATCCTCATGACCCTAAGGCAGGCACTCATGNCTTAAGTGCTGTCTACGTGTCATTTCATTTGATCCTCATGACCCTAAGGCAGGCACTCATGCCATCCCTGTGTCACAGAGGGAAAAACGAAGCCCTGAGGACTTAAAAGTAACGTATCTATCACCCAACTAGGCAGCGACCAAGCTTAGACTCAATCAGTTCGAAAAATGCTGGAACACTACTTCCAAACTGTAGCTGATGATTCATTAGAGGTTCAAGATACCAATTTGGGAAATCACTATCAGCATAAAAAATTAAATATAATAAAATAAAATAGAATAGGATCAAACGGTATAGTAAATAGCAGGGCATCACACATGTACAAAGCATGATTTTATGAAATTTTTGTTTTAAATACACATGCATGTATGTATGTGTGAACTTATTGTTTTTTTTTCCTTTTTGTCTTTTTCCGTGTCCGGCAACGGATTGCAACCCTCAGTGTCGCGCCCATACTGGACCGGGACCGGCAACGGGATCGCAACCCTCGGTGTTGCTCCCGCACCTCGCTCAGCCAGTGAGCGGGAACCGGTCTGTATGTGGGATCCGAACCCTCGGCGGGAGCGCCGCCGTGCTCGCAAGCGGCACACTATCCAGTGCGCCACCGGGCCGGCCCATGAACTTATTTTTTACATAAAGTGTATTTCCAACTCTGGGTGTGGCTTTAAAAATATAAAATATAAACCAAGCTGAAATAAAAAGCAATGGCAGTCTGATTCTAAAGGGCTGAACGCTGTAGCTTAATATTTAAAAGCTACGTACGGTGACGATCACATTGGCCCACAGCTGAATATTCTAGTCTGTTCTTTAAAACCCATGCTAAAAGGAGAAAACATTGTAAGATTAGCCCCCCTTCTATCAGACTGATAGAATTCATAACAAATTGAACAGAGAGAACTCACAACAAAAAAATAACATAAACATAATCTTATTTATTTTTGTCTGAAGCACAAAGGAGCTCACTCAGNACATATATATGTGTGTGTATATACTTTTTGCATTGGAGAGAATAACTTTTTTTTCCTGAGTTACCACTGAAAGCTTTCAACCTCCTATCTATCTATATTCCCACTCCAAAATTCAGATTCAACTATTATAGAAGTGCAAAAAAGTTTAAAAGTGTTATAAATTCAATGAAATTTTACAATGATGGTGTAGGTTAGGGACAGGATTAAAGAAAAAGTGGGTAAGTCTGCATTAGTGAAAAAAAAAATTAATTGCATTTTAAAATGCTGTCCTATCACTTTAAAGGACAAAAAATACCTCCCTTTTATCCTATTTTAAAACAATGCTGACAAAACAAAACAACTGCTTCTACTGGAGATTGTTACCTGTTGATTCTGTATTAACAGATTGGCCCCTTCATGGAATTTTAAAACACTCTGCCACAAGTCTTGTTTTGCTACTGGCAGACATTTATTTTATGTTCAAATCTTATTTTATTTAAATCCTGAATTTAGTACCATGCAATAATTTGCACGTCTATTAATTACCTATTGCAGAATCCTGTGCCCACAACGTTTAAATTAGGCACATATTATTGCTAAATTATGCACATGAAATTTCTCTTTTGGGTATTTTGACTAAGTTGCTCTTTAGGAGAAGAAAGGTGCTCAGTAGGTTGTGTGACGCAGGCTCATTGTGTCCACTGCACGTTGGAGCGAGTCTACCACTCGCTCAAGTCTGGGGAGACAGAGCAACCATACAATGGGTTGAGTGGAGCAACTTTATTACTCATAGACAGGCAGCAGGGGACAATAGAAGGCTAGGGTTCATGGTGACCTGGTCTGCCAAGGCTCAGGAAAGCTGCCCATGTGGATGGAGTCTCATCTGCACATAGCTGTGGGACCCCGAAAGCACGCGCTGCCCTGTGTTTTATAACCGGGGACCACTTGACACACTGGGCTCAAGCACTGCGGAACATCCTGCTCTAGAAGGGATAGGAACAAAGCCCAGGCTGTTCCGGGAAGTTCCTCCTTATCTCAGACTATGGCGCATTTCCAGCACATTCTACAGTTATTCTGAGAACTACAAGCAAGAAATGGGGAAAGAGCTGAGTCACTTAGACCATTCAAGGACTTGCCCTGCAAGTCACTTAGACACTGGGGATGAATCTATAGACCAAATGTTCTACTCTCTTTAGGATTCATATTATAAATGAAAAATAATGAACATAAAATAGTGTTCAAAAAATAAGATACAAATGTTTTTATGTACAGGGTGATCCTTACCATCACTTGATTTAGATTTATAACAATATATTTTCAATTATTCTTATTTCTGTTTGGTCTGTATTCCTTTTTAACATATTAGTTACCAAATAGTGAGCATTTACTGAGTCCAAGATGCTATCTTAAGTGCTGTCTACGTGTCATTTCATTTGATCCTCATGACCCTAAGGCAGGCACTCATGTCATCCCTGTGTCACAGAGGGAAAGACGGAGCCCTGAGGACTTAAAGTAACATATCTATCACCCAACTAGGCAGCGACCAAGCTTAGACTCAATCAGCTCGAAAAATGCTGGAACACTACTTCCAAACTGTAGCTGATGATTCATTAGAGGTTCAAGATACCAATTTGGGAAATCACTATCAGCACAAAAAAATTAAATATAATAAAATAAAATAGAATAGGATCAAACGCTATAGTAAATAGCAGGGCATCACACATGTAGAAAGCATGATTTTATGAAACTTTTGTTTTAAATACACATGCATGTATGTATGTGTGAACTTATTTTTTTTTTTCCTTTTTGTCTTTTTCCGTGTCCGGCAACGGATCGCAACCCTCAGTGTCGCGCCCGTACCGGACCAGGTGTGGCTTTAAAAATATAAAATATAAACCAAGCTGAAATAAAAAGCAATGGCAGTCTGATTCTAAAGGGCTGAACACTGTAGCTTAATATTTAAAAGCTACGTACGGTGACTACCACATTGGCCCACAGCTGAATATTCTAGTCTGCTCTTTAAAACCCATGCTAAAAGGAGAAAACATTGTCAGATGAACCCCCCTTCTATCAGACTGATAGAATTCATAACAAATTGAACAGAGAGAACTCACAACAAAAAATAACATAAACATAATCTTATTTATTTTTGTCTGAAGCACAAAGGAGCTCACTCAGCACTATAACAATAAGCAAATCATACAAATATTGAGAAAAAAATGCCCCCATGAATACATACATATATTTTCTTAAAAGCAGTGATGAGTTTAACAACAACGTATGGTGGTTTTCTCTAAAAAATGCTTTCTGACAGGCTTTTGAGTAGGAAATGGNAACAACGTATGGTGGTTTTCTCTAAAAAATGCTTTCTGACAGGCTTTTGAGTAGGAAATGGACAGGTAATTCACTGCCACGTAACAGATGAGCTAAGAATGACATTTGTTACCCCTGTCACTTGCAACCCATGACTACTAAAGCCATTTTTGAATTTACGTATAATTTCATCACTGGCCTATTTGACTTTTTGCATTTCACTAAATTTGGACTAGATTCACAAACTAACCTTCGAATCTCGATCTCTCATAGTCAAAGCTGTGAGAGGGAAAGGAGGTGAGGCCGGGTGGAAAACACGCATGGTGCCCCGTGTTAGGGCTTTCTAACAGTGTCCTTTCATGTGTGCAATTCTTTCATGCTCTTCCTCTAGGGACATTAAGTGTGAGATCCAAAGTCATACTTAAACTGGCTAATAGATCTAAAATTGCAAGCATCTCTCTCTTTCAAACCTTCAAAAAAAAAGTTAAAAATTCATAACAGTCCAGTCAATTTAAAAATAATTTCAAGACATTGCCCATGACACACTTCGTAGTCCACCTTTTACTAACTCGGAACACTCTTTTTAAGGATGTGAATGTTCCCAGCAGTATCATCGACTGAAAAAATGGACAATTGTAAGAAGATGTCCGACGGGCTCCAGAAGCATCCATTCTGGACAATCCATGTATAGCACAAGGTAGAATTGACACAATGTGATTTCCAGCTTGTCTTTAAAGCTTTCCATATGTCTGGTTCTGAGGTGAAAAAATTCAAAATAGGAAGAATCTGGAAGGGAGTGAAGATTCAAAATGTATTGCTAGATCTCACACCCTCTATGTCACCTCCCTAAGATCTCAAGTACAGCTGCCAACAGGGATGGGTATTCAAGGGCACATTTCAAAACCAGCTAGGCATAATGGGAATGTTTTCTAGAACTTCCTTTCCTTTAACTTGTGGAATTCTCACTGAAGTAAAAAAGAAATTCAATGGGGTTCAATGCACACAGCATTAACTTAGAAAGAAAGACCTTCTCTTGGCATGAAGGGAGCTCATTCCACAATATCCTCTTGGATTCTAAAATCTTTGACAATTCAATTAGAGAAGAAGCTGGAAGAATAAATAAGGGAGCAGAGTCTCCTTGGTTTCAGTTTATGATGACTAGGACAACCTCTCAGGTCTTTATCTTTCATTACTTATGCGTGTTTTCCTCTCTTTTGAAAATGAAATTCACCTTAGCTGATTAGCCTGCTTTTGTGTTCTGGTTGCAAAAATGTCTCACACATTTATGACAGTCAGTACTTTGATTATGCTTGTACCTTCTGAAGTGTATTCCATTGAAAGTATCACGGGACAGGAGGCAAGTGGTGAAGGGTGGGGTGAGGAGGCTGATAAGTTTTAATTCTTTTTTCCTGTCAGAGAGCAAAATATTCAAACATAAAGTGACAAATAGGGTTGACTTGGAATAGTGCCTTTCCACAATTCAGAAAGTCAACCTACATTAGGCAAAGGCAACATTTCAAAGTGCAGAACATCTGGCCCCATGTATGGTGAATGTCTGTAATACTGAGAAAAGCAGATGTAATATTCAGAACACTGCACTTGGAGAAATAAAACACATACGTTGTAAGTGATGCAGAGAGATCGAAGTACATGTAAACATTTCAACATGTTCTATTTTTACTAGAAAAGATATCCAGGACTTAATGTATTATCAAGGCTAGGTTTCATGTTTGACAGAATGGTTTTTTGAGTACACGGCCAGCCTTCCTGCTTCTGGTACTACACTTACTTATATTTACTAAATGTGAATCCTAAATCTAAATGAAAATGATGTTCAACCTCAAGACGTACATTCTTAAGGAAGGTGAAAGTGTAGGATCTTGCAAAGGCTGAAAGCAGCTGCTGACTATTAGTGAATCTTACACGTCTCATCTAAATTCTGAAGCCTGCTCCTCTGGGTGAGATCCCATGTAACCACGTTCCTTTGGCAGGGGTGAGAGAGAGCAGAAAACACTTGCCAGCACTATAGAGAAATATGGTACATATTTGACATGGCTTAGGAATTAGAAATACTGGAAATACAGACTGAGACTGGAAATTGGACTTACTGAGTTAATGTCCCATAAAACAAACTGTTGTTTTTTCAAAAAAATAAGAGCAAAAATGTGTTCCATCTTTAGGTGTAGCGTATACACAAATCTAAACGTGTTTGTAATAAAGGGGAAAAAATTGGGGCAAATAACTGCTGAATTAGCATAAATAGGTAAAA
>NW_007729722.1:312043-319419 GCF_000696425.1 Galeopterus variegatus
AAAATAAAATTTATACTACAGGAGGAGGATCTGTGTTCTTGGTTCTGTAAATATGGAGTTAGCCATATTACATAACATTTTCTACTATTAGATAATATTAAGGAGTCATGCCCAAGCCCTGGGTATGAGTGTTACGATGTATTAAGAAAATCTATTCCTTTTCCTGGTTTGTTTGTAGTATTTGGAATTGAATAAGGAAAATATAGGATTTAAATAACATCCATATCAATACTTCTTAAGAGTTTATTGCAAGGTCATAATTTGGTTTTAATTTTAATTTAAAGCACACTGTATTAATTAGGAAGCATAAAAATATGCTCCGTTTACTATTCCTAAATGTCTAGTATGATAAATTCTATCAATATAAATATTGAGTGGGACATTTTTCATTACCCTGAAATTCTAATGTCCTGAAAATTATAAGGAATTAAATAGGCAATTGGATAAAATTGGAAAATAGAGAATGCTTTCAATGTACAGAGCTTAAAGATTTTTAATATTTCTTTAACAGGATTTGTCCTTCATTTTAAAATTCTGGCAGATTGATATCTGAGTAAGAAATTTCCAGCAACCATGGCATAGTGTTTGGGTAGAATAGGCCATTGCAATGGAACGTTCCTGTTAATATCAACAGCTCCTGAATACCTAGTACTTGCCCCCAATTTATGAAGACTTCAATCTACACAACGGTGGAATATGGAATTTGTTTCTCTCCTAATAAAACAGAAGCAGTTATTACATCACACGGTTATACATTAAGGTGATTTTAAAGTACACAAAAATACAACTATTTATGCAGTGTAGTTATATGAGTAATATTCCTAAGAGACTTTAAATCTTATTACCCAACTTCTGCCAAACACTTTGAAGCACAGAACTATATTAAGAAAGCATGTGGCATTCAATTTCTGACATTCATCCCCAAAGAAGGCAAAGCACAACAATAACACATCTCCAAAATGCAAACGCCATTAAGTGCAAATTTCTAAAACATGAGGTCAATTAGTATGCTCAGCATATCATTTTCAAACACAACCCGAAGCAGTTTTGAACATTTGTTTGCAGTCCAACATTTGCTCCTTCATAAAAATATACTCACTGGTCCATTTTCAGTTTCTGAATTTTCGCATTTGTTATCTCAAAATACCTAATCTTACAGAAATATCTTTTCTCTACACATTTCCAAATATGAAATAGATTTTACTTAAATCTCATAAGAAAACCACCAGCAGTAACATTCCCTTCTGTCTGAGCTTAAAACACAGAGAGAGATAGTCAGCCCCACAACAAGGTACTGGTTTGACTTCCTGACTCCACCTGGGTACAAGAGAGATGCAGAGCCACGTTATCCCAGGAGAACTTTGTAGATGCCCGAGGCTCTTACACGGAGCTGGAAAACGGAACCACCTGCTTTCCACCCACATACACCTCCTCAATATTTCGATCATCTCCTGAAAGAAAAATCAAGTAATCATTTATAAAGTGCCTTTGTGTCAATAACTATTTTCATTGCCATTGAGGAGATTTAAAAAAAAAAAAAAAAAAACCTCCTAAGAGAGGAAACACAAAAAGCTGCCTTTCCTCTGATTGTTTATAATCTGGACAGAAAGACTTGATCCATAGAAGATGCCATAGGTAATTTGAGGATTAGGGTCCGAATTCTGCACCTAAGGTGGAAATCACATAAAGTCCAACCAACTCTGTTTCAAATGAAATAGTTGGTTTGCCTTTCCAGCCCCAGTTAGAAAAGCGATGCTGATCTTTACAGTCCAGAATCATACTGAGCATGGTGAGATGAACAGTCTGCAGAAACTGAGCTCCACAAGAAGTACATGTCCCTCTCCCATCTGAAGTTCACTCAGTACTGAGCTCACTCAATAGAATGAGAGGCACAGTAGAATCTTCTGCACTATTGAATGTTTCTGTCTTTCAGCAAATAGAATTAATGTGAGAATGTTAAAAGCACATGTGGCNTTGAATGTTTCTGTCTTTCAGCAAATAGAATTAATGTGAGAATGTTAAAAGCACATGTGGCGAGACTCCACTACATACTTACGACAAATACAACATAATAGGACTATGGGATACAGTCCTATTGGGCACAAAGGATGTCTTCCCCTTTGGCCTTCCATTCCTCAGCTTAGGATTTGTGCCCGTATGTTCTAGAGAGTCATGTGTATTTCAAAAAGCGCCTTTAAAAATTGTGCCACAAACGGGCTTGAGGCTGAGGACCGTTAAAAAAATAATGAATCAAAACAAATTTAATATGTGGTACAATAAATACAGAGAGTCATGTCCAAGAAAAAGACAAAGAAAGATTTTATTTAGCATAGAAACATACATCCACTTACCTAGATAGAGAAACTTCTGGATAACAGCCTAAAATGGAAAATAAAATTAATAAGAAAGAATATTTTGTGCATTTAAAAAAGTAAATTCACAGCCAGTAGTGGTTGGCAAAGCCCAGAAATATAAATTTATTTCTCAACAGCAAAATCTACTTCTATTAATTAAAACCAAAAAAATTGGTCTTTTGCTTAAAAAGAAACAACCCACTGGCTATTATCAAATCTTTATCTATTGCCTGAATGTTTTTGGTGTATAACCTTGAAATCTTCAAAGGAAAAGTATTACATAAATTAATTAATAAAATAATTCAAATATTTCAAAAGGTTATGATGTAAAAAAAAAAAAAATGACTAGATGAATGGGACTGAGCCCTATTCCCAGAGATTCACTCTAATAAAAAAGTAAAAGAATAAATCACATGAAAACAGTGAGGGAGTCAGGACATGCTGCCCTAAAATCAAAAGCAGGAAGGTCACTCTGACCTTCTCTTCACCTGTCTCTTCTGAAGCAGGTTATAAAAGCTAGGAAGGATTTTCTGACCTTCCCCTGAATAGGTCATAAGACCCTCATGTCAGAGGTGGCCTCCCTATACCCATAGGAAAAGGACATCCTTATCTCTGAAGCCACAGGGACACAGAAGAATCTGAACAAACAGGCCTTGTGCAGTTCCCCCAGTTTCTTATCATTAGATCGTACTCTTGGCCCTATCATATTTCTCCATGATTCTTCACTCTGCATCAAACCTAGCATAAAAATACTCAGGTTTATCCATTTCTTCGGGTTTTCATCTCCTTATGAAGGCTCCTAAGCCACATGAAACTTAAATACATTTGTACGCTTTTCTCCTGTTCATTTGCCTATCGTCCTAGGGACCTGGGCCTTGAATCTAAGATGCTAAAGGAAAAGATATTTTTCCTCCCCTACAATAACAAATGGTACAAACTTCAAATAATCCAGCATTTTTCTTTCAAAAACCTCAATATAATTTACACTGAAGCGCTACATAATGACATTTCGGTCAGTGACAGACCACATATGCAAGTGTGGTGCCATCAGATTATCGTGGCTGTACCACACTGCCCAGGTTTATCATAAGCTATACCATCTAGGTTTGTGTAAGTAATTCCATGATGTTCACATAACAAAATCGCCTAACAATGCATTTCTCAGAATGTTTTTCCATTGTTAAGCCATGCACAACTATTTATTATTACATTTACTCTTTATAAGTAAATCAATTTATAAATGCTATAAGCTAATTCTTTTAAAAAAAACTCAATATCTTATAAAGAATCATTATTAAAGTAAGATAAACTAGCTTGTTATACACATAGGAAAATATTTTGTAATAACAGGAACAAAACTCATGTTCTTATAAAGTTAAGAAAATTGATATAGCATATGGTCAAGAGGCCAGCCTCTGGTAGTCAGAAAGTCCTGAGTTTGGGGCCGACCCGGTGGCACACTGGAGAGTGCGCTGCTTGGGAGCGCGGTGGCGCTCCCGCCGAGGGTTCGGATCCCATGTGGAGACCGGTTCCTACTCACTGGCTGAGCACGGTGCGGGTGCAACACCGAGGGTTGCGATCCCGTTACCGGTCAGTAAAAAAAGACAAAAAGGAATTAAAAAAAAAAAAAAAAGAAAGTCCTGAGTTTGAATCCAAACTCTTACTACTAATTACTAGCCATGAGTCCTTAGGTAAATCACTTGACCTCCCTTAAGCCTCACTGCCCCTATAGTTAATATGGCAATATTAATAGTACCCACTTGTCTAAGAGTTGTTCTGATGATGAAATAAAATTACGTACAAGAGTGCTTAATCCCATGCCCACCTAGCACATAGAAAATGCTGAATAAATACTAGCTATACTATGGCTGCTTATTGCCAAATACATTCAAATACACAAATACATCCAAAACACAAATATTTGGTTAATAACATTATTCTTAGCATTGCTGTTGTGAAACTAATAATTATCAAAGGAACCTAGATTTCCTTTTAAGATTCTCCTGCATTCCATGAAAATGTTTTAATTTCTGTTCCTTTTCTACAGGGAAGCTATTAAGACTACTTCATGCAATAAATGCCATTTGATTAACTTTCTTTCGCTTACCTCAGAAATACCACCGAAATCCCCACAAAACAGGTCTATGGGAGAGTCGGATGCTCTGGGGTTGATCAGGAGGGCATCAAATTCCTTGCCCACTTCAAAGTTTCCAATCTCACTGTCCAGCCCCAGGGCTACAGAGGAGAACAAGTCAATCAACAGTCAGTATGGCAAGCTATCAGATCATGCTAATGTGCCAGTCTGCAAGGACAATCTTCCAACATGTCACTAGAAAAAAATTAGCATCTTAGTGAGGCAGTAAAGCATTCTTATTCCAACAGGTCACAAGACTTCTACTTACAGAAAGCAGAGTAAGCACAAGAAAGCCAAATCTGAGAATAAAAACAGCTCCCTTCATCATCAAGACCTTTATGCTGACTGTGTCTATTTCAGCTCCATCGGTGTACTTCATAGCCCAGCTGGTCTATGCTTTTCTTTTATCCACTAAAAAACATGATGATTGACATAACACCTTTCTTTATTTTCCCTCCTAGTCTTGCCTCAATACTCCAACTCCACTCCTTGCCTTTTTTATTCTTTTTGTTCCATGAAATAGCTGACAAGATTTATTTTCGTGGCAGTGAAATGAACCTCGAATAAATAAAAAATAATTATCCTTTTGCATATTTGCCAATTCAGGCGTATCTATCATAAATTCCTTAGTTTAAATCCTTTGAATAGAAACACAGTCACTTCTCAAAGTGAACGGGCCCTCATAACTCAAGAGTCCCAATGCTTTTGAAAGTAAAACAATCTCTTTGTAACCTCAAAGATCTTCTGGTTGCTAGAGAAGAATGATTTTCTAAAATAGGGCCTAGGTCAATAATGCCTATTAGCTTGGATCATCTCATAGCTATAATTCATGTTTCATGATTATAGGATGCCAAGGATTTCATTTTTATGATTTGGTTTCAGAAGATAGGGGTAGTTGGCTTTCCTGGTCAATGAAGGTATTGCATCTAAAGCTCCTTAAAGCCTGTAATCTGAGCAAGGGTATACTCAGTTTACAAATGGAAGCTTGTATAAAAGGAAGGTTAACTGGAGTGCAGCATTATTTATTTCCATTTTCACATGTGCTTGTTGCATTCTATCACTGTCAGGATACAGTCCGATGTGGAGATATTTGGTCTATTATCCCTGCTATGCAATATCTGATATATTCTATTTCTATGCATGGCGTCCAGAAATGCAATTTTCTAAGCACAGCTTAGATCTTACTTGTTCTTAAAATATTAATTAAAGGGCAACTCTTTTATTCTCAGAAAACAAAAAGGTTTTTTTAGCTAAAGAACTCTCACAGCAAGACAGGGATGTGAAAATAATTAGAAATGTTAAAAGCAGTTAGATGACTTCTACTAAGTGTGTGAGAAAGGACTGAATGTAATAGAAAATCACTGGACATTATCTTCTCCTTCACTGATAACATTCTCCTTTTTTATTTTTCTTTGCCCTTGACAATGAAGCATGACATGTATGAGTTTTTAATGACTGTATTTAACATAAAATTTTTGTGTGTTTAACAGGTTAGACCATCAGGTACATTTGCCAGGATCCCGGCAAATTCAATGATGTATATAAACTAACTGGGCTGGTCATTAGAACCTGAAAAGTTCAGGAAAGAACCAACCAAAAAACACACAACTGCTTTCAGCAAATTTGTAAATTGATATAGATTCTGATTGTTACTAATGGGCCCAGCTTGGCTGGTAAGTGACTCAAGCACACTTCAGGAAATGGAGTTTTGCTGTATTTGGAGCAAATGTTGGCTCTGTGAGGATGATTTATACATGTCTTGATCTCCTTGAGAGTAAATGTAAAGGCCTGGCAGAGCTGGGAAAATGCCACAAGCTAAGGAGAAGAAGTTCCGTAACAGGAAGCCCAGTGGCCCAGAAAATAGATTTAAAAGCGACATAGCAAAGTAGTAATGATTTGGTAGGCACCCCAAGCCTGCTTGATCAGAAACAGGATCCTGATGAAGCAACTCACAGAGAGCCTAGAATAAAAAAAGCACTGTTTAAATACAACTCATTTGCACCATGAAAATAGATGGTAAAACAACTACTCAAATTCAAACTCGGATGTGGAAATACAATGGTGGTGTAGGTGGGAGGGTGTCACACTTGGAAAAAGAATGGGTGATTTGAAACTTTGAACTTCAGAAAACGAAACCGTAAGACTTAGGGAAATAAATGCACAGCATCTCCCCTCTCTACTTGTTTTTCCTGAAGTGTCCACTATGGTGTTCATCATAGCCCAGGACAAAGAAAAGCTGGGAAGTTTCTCTTCCCAGGACACTCTTGGCCTTGATCACCCTCCATTTCTAAAAACCAGGTTGGCCATCATAAATCTACATCTATGTGTGTATCTGTGTCTATTTCCATATTTTAATTTTTCACAGGTTCCTATGGTTTCATGTTATTTTTACTATCATCCATTCAGATTACATGATAATTCTAAAGTGACCTAAAGCAATGCAATTACCAATTTCTATTTTTTCCATTAAAACAGTTACACCTGAGAACTAGGAAAAGCTGATGCACAATATTTGCATATCAACCAACCATATTTTTCATATTTCTCCTTTTAAAGGAGCTTGAGTAATTAGTGTATTTAAATATATAAATAAGCCCAATTAGTAATTAGTATGTATAAATATATATAAGCCCAACACATGGTCTAGGCAGGGATTTATACAGGAAGATATCATAGTTGAGGGCGGAAGGTAAGAACCTGCACTCTGGCATCAGATTTTCTGGATTCAAATCCTGACACAGTGTAGCTTGACATCTGTATAAGCCTTACTCAGCTTCCTTGTATGTAAAATGAAATTAATAACAGTGGTTGTGAGGATTAAATACCAAAGTGTGTTGCATAGTGTCTGTCACATGGTAAGAGCTTGGTAAGTCTTGACTATTTTTTTT
>NW_007729722.1:319951-321079 GCF_000696425.1 Galeopterus variegatus
TTTTTTTTACTATTATTATTATCACTTAGGCAAATAGACAGGTAGTTACTTGACTCGGTGGAAGAGTGGATTATTTTAAAGAACTCCTATGCAGGTGACCAATGCAAATATCCATTAAAACAATTAATATGAGAATTTTGGGCAGGTGGGGGTGGCTGGCCAGTACAGGGATCCAAACCCTGGACCTTGGAGTTACAAGGAAGTGCTCTAACCAACTGAGCTAACTAGCCAGCCCCTTAATATGATAATTTTGTATCAATCATCTATTCTGCCAAAAACAGTGAATTCACTGAGAGAATGATTCCTCCATCACAGGCCTAAACATATACTTTACTGGCTAAGTTTGGATATGTCATGGAGATGTGACAGTCGTGAATACTGAATTCCCCTGATACCACTATCTTGTGCCTGCCTACTCATCCAAGGACACAGATCTGCATAGTTGTACATTGTGTGAGAGAAATAAAATAGTCATTACCTTGACTTCCTCCGAGAGTAGCTAGTCTGAAGACTTCATTGAGGGTGAGGCTTTTCTCATTTACCTTATTAATTAAAAGGGTATTGGAAACCATCACTGCTCTTCTGATGGCATCGAGCATGGAAGATGAATAACCACCAGCCACATCTACAGTAGGTGAAATAAAGCCAAAACAGCATTCTCATGAGGATAAACAGAATAACAGGTATATAAGGTTGGCTTTTGTTTGTAGTGACAGACAGTCTTTAACACACTTAAAGAAAAACTCTTATCTATAAACATACAATAGCCACAGACTAACATTTAAAGGAATTCAAAATATAAACATGTATTAGTTTCCTAGGGCTGTTGCAACATATCACCACAAATTGCGTGGCTTAAATTAGAAGAAATTTCTTCTGTCACAGTTTTCGAGGTCACAAGTTTGAAATCAAAGTGTTAGCAGGGCCACAATTCCTACAAAGCCCTAGGGAAGAATCCTTCCTCTCTTCCAACTTCTGGTGGCTCCTGGCGTTACACGGCTTGTGGCAATGTAACTCCAATCTGCACCTCCATCTCCAAATAGCCTTCTTCTCTATGTGTCTTTATGTATCTCTCCTTTTCTGTCTCTTACAAGGACTTTGGTCACAGGATTTAGGACCCACCCTATT
>NW_007729722.1:322185-328009 GCF_000696425.1 Galeopterus variegatus
TTAGAATGAACTTATATATTAGGGGAAATTAGTATAATAAATGAGCAATGCTGATGGAGACAGTTTTATTTGTTGGTTGGCATCATTAAATAAGGAATGAACTTTTTAGTGATTTAAATAAAGTCCCTAATCATAATTAAAGTGAAACACCACCTTTGACAAAAATGAATGTAGAAGTTATTAAATGAGTTTGTATAAATAAACGTCAAGTAAGTTAGCATGTTTTATTAGAGGAAAATACATTTATAGCCAATAAAATACACTTCTTATTTTAGGAGTTCCTTCCGTCCTTCCTAGGTAGACATATATAATTGTCAGTGTGTATATATAGCAAAGATCAAAAGTAATTGCCTACTTAGTAATAATTCTAGATTGTAGTTCAGTTCTGTGTTCAACTGCCTTACATGTCCTTAGGTAAACCTACATGGAATTTTTGGGGGAAATGCTTTTCTTTAACCAGAACAGTATTGCCAGAGGATATCCATTTCTCTGAAAAGTTTTATTTCATCTGCTAGATGTTAGTCCGTGTTAATATACAATAACCATCTATTAAACCTTCATTTTTACTACAGCATAACTAAGAAAACAAATACAATTTGGAAATAAGGTACATTAAGCTTCGAGATATTTTTTCCATGGCTTCTTTATTGCTGAAACAAAGAAAGTGCTAAATGTAAAGACAGGATAAAAATTTTGTTCACTACATAGTACAGAAACAAGTAAAGACTGAATATATTTCATATCATGTAGGTAAAGACCGGAAGTAAACATAGAAAAACAAGGTGTTAAAAAAAGGTTTTATGAAATACAAGTATCACAGAAAGTAGTATTTTCCTAGTAAAAATTAATTGTACAGAAAGAATTAGGATAGATTAGGAAACAATGATATGCAATTTACTGGAAAAAAAATTAAGAGATGCTTATGTTCATTTAGTCATCCTATATTCTTCTGGTTGCCAATGTTATGTTAATAAAATAACTGCCAACTAAGGGACAATACTGTGCTGGTCAAAGAAGGAAGCCTGAGTCACATAAATCACAGTATTAGCCAGGACCATCTGTGTAAGTGTCAAGCTTCTCGTCCAGGGATTTCCACCGTGATGGTAACTTGCTGCACCATTGTCATGTGTCTGTCCTTAGCAGCTTTCTCTTTCATCTACGACACATCTAATGGAAGTGGAATTCGTACTTTACTGTCGTGTGTCCTTAGCAGCTTTCTCTTTCATCTACGACACATCTAATGGAAGTGGAATTCGTACTTTATCATATAACAAGAGGCGGTGTGGTAGGGTGGAAAGAGGAATAACAAGTGTCCACATTTTACAGACCTGGCTTTAAACTGTGGATGTGGAACTTTTTTGCTTTGTCGACCTTTGACCAATTACTTCATACCTGTGAACCTCAATTTTCTCAGAAAACAGAAATCCCATTACCAATCATAACAGGTACTGGGAAAATTCAATTTCATAACCTAAGTGCAGGAGACTGAGGACCAGAGGGTAAAAACCGTGTGGAGGAGAGAGCAAAATGGATGCATTTTTCCAGAAAATCTACTTCCCAACACCACCCGTCCCCAGACAACCATCATGAATAAAGAATGACACTATCTCATGCTTGTCACAGTCAACATCAGGACACTATTATTTACAAGAAGACCCTAAAGAAACCATGTAAGAGTAAAAACTCGAGCCTGAGGACAACATAAAGATGAAAGGAAATTATTTCATGTGTGTGTTCGTTTCTTATGCATTAGTTCATTTATTCAACAATCATTTACTAACACCTTCTATATACTTGAGTTATCGAAGCACTCAAAACTCATGAGCTCTCTTCACGAGCTAATTAGTGGAGGAGAAAAAAGAGACACATAAGCAAACACAAATTATCAATCCATTGTGTTCAGTCTAGTGATAGGGAAAATAGAGAGGAAGGCCCCATTTTGATAGGATGGTCAGGAAGACCTCTTTAAGGCAATGACATTTAAACCAACAGAGGAACAGGAACTCAGCCACATAGAGGGGCATAAAGGGCATTCCAGGTGGAGAAACAGAAAGTACCTTTGGCAGAAGGGAGTGTGATTGACAGAGAGGGTTAAAAGACAGCCAGTGTGGGGGGAAGAGGAGTTTGGGATGAGGCTGAGACGGGGAGGGTATCAAAGCACACNTCTGTGTAAGTGTCAAGCTTCTCGTCCAGGGATTTCCACCGTGATGGTAACTTGCTGCACCATTGTCATGTGTCTGTCCTTAGCAGCTTTCTCTTTCATCTACGACACATCTAATGGAAGTGGAATTCGTACTTTATCATATAACAAGAGGCGGTGTGGTAGGGTGGAAAGAGGAATAACAAGTGTCCACATTTTACAGACCTGGCTTTAAACTGTGGATGTGGAACTTTTTTGCTTTGTCGACCTTTGACCAATTACTTCATACCTGTGAACCTCAATTTTCTCAGAAAACAGAAATCCCATTACCAATCATAACAGGTACTGGGAAAATTCAATTTCATAACCTAAGTGCAGGAGACTGAGGACCAGAGGGTAAAAACCGTGTGGAGGAGAGAGCAAAATGGATGCATTTTTCCAGAAAATCTACTTCCCAACACCACCCGTCCCCAGACAACCATCATGAATAAAGAATGACACTATCTCATGCTTGTCACAGTCAACATCAGGACACTATTATTTACAAGAAGACCCTAAAGAAACCATGTAAGAGTAAAAACTCGAGCCTGAGGACAACATAAAGATGAAAGGAAATTATTTCATGTGTGTGTTCGTTTCTTATGCATTAGTTCATTTATTCAACAATCATTTACTAACACCTTCTATATACTTGAGTTATCGAAGCACTCAAAACTCATGAGCTCTCTTCACGAGCTAATTAGTGGAGGAGAAAAAAGAGACACATAAGCAAACACAAATTATCAATCCATTGTGTTCAGTCTAGTGATAGGGAAAATAGAGAGGAAGGCCCCATTTTGATAGGATGGTCAGGAAGACCTCTTTAAGGCAATGACATTTAAACCAACAGAGGAACAGGAACTCAGCCACATAGAGGGGCATAAAGGGCATTCCAAGTGGAGAAACAGAAAGTACCTTTGGCAGAAGGGAGTGTGATTGACAGAGAGGGTTAAAAGACAGCCAGTGTGGGGGGAAGAGGAGTTTGGGATGAGGCTGAGACGGGGAGGGTATCAAAGCACACAGAGCTTCATGGGCCTTGTAACGAGACACATTCAAAACCCTACGGATGGGTGATAAGCACAAGAGGCGAAATGATCAGATTTTCACTGTGATTCCTTTGCAAAGAGAAGAATGGATTGGAAGGGCCCAGGATGGACAGGAGCCCCATTAGGAAGCCCGTGTAGTGGTTCAGGCAAGAAGTGACAGCAGCAGGGGGGTGGCTGATGTGAGAAAGAAGATGGTCTCAGGAGCTATTCAGGAGAAATGAGGTTGGACCCTGTGCTGGTTTAGACAAGGGGGCGGGGAGGGAGAGAAAGGTCCCAAAGATAATGAATGCCCAAGTTTCTAATTTGAGAAACTGAATTTTCTGGAAAGAAGAGTTACTGAAGAGAACTAGGCTAACATGCGGTTGGGGGTACAGTAAAGTTTGGGGGTTCCTTTAGGAGGGGTCTAGGAGGAAGGAGAATGTGGGCAGTTGAAAAAGTAGGTCTGGAATTCAAAGGAGGAGTCTGGGCTGGATATAAAAATCCGTGAGAAACCTGCACATACGTAGTCACGGAAGCCGTGGCTGAGGATGGCATCTGCCAGGAAGAAAGGATAAAGTACAAGGAGGGGGCACCTCACACTGAGCCTTGAAGGAAGCTTTTGAATGGCCAGATAGAGAATGAGCCTGCAGAGAAGACAGGGAAAGGCTGGGAAGAGAGGAAGCAGGGCAATCAGAACAAAGTCGTCTCACTAAATCCAAGATAAGAGTCTTTGGATAAAGGAGAGAGTAGCTAACCATGGCAGCAACTGCTGAGAAGTCCAGTGCAGTAAGGACAGAATGGCGTCCTTTGGAGTTGGCAGTAAAGACATCACCGTGTTAACAGCCCACAGGAGACAGGACAAAAGCAGGTGCCCTGAAGGGTGGGGCAAGAATCCAGACCGAAGTGGGCAAAGGAACGGAAGGGGGCTTAGGAAAGGATAGTAGGGACCTCCACTCTTTGAAGAAGTTTTGCCTTGAAGGGAACCAGAGAGGTGGGGCAAGAGCCAGCGAGGGATGGCAATTAAGAGAGAGGTTTGGCTTCTTTGCTTAAAAGATCGCATGATACTAGAGATGCTTGCATGCTGGTAGAAATGATCCAAAAGGAAGGAAGACACTGATGACACAGGACAGTCAGTGAGCAAAGGAATTAATCTACTGAGATGCTGGGAGATGAAAGGAAGACAGAACACACACCTCAGGGGATTTTGTATTTTCGTATTTCTGATTGGAAAAAGCCCTTTTTAATTTTTAGCCGTAGCAGGAAAAAGAAGAGAAAACACCAGCAGGAGCAGGAAGGTGTGAAAATTTTGGTGGTGGAAAATTGAGGGAAGGATTTCTGATTGATTCTATTTTCTCAATGACTTATGAGATGAAGCCGTCAGCTGGACATGAGGAGGGTATAAGTTAGGGTAGAAAGTTTAAGAAAAAATGAGAAAGCCATCCTGGAATATGGGGACATGAGCTTACTCTAGAAGCATAACGGTCTCTATGGCCAGCGCTGAGGGCCATTTGGGATTTGAGAGTAAAGTATAAAAAGAATCCACAGGAGGATTTTCTCCAGCAACTTCCAGATGCTCAACTGCAGGCATGGAGATGGGGAATCGCTGACATAATCAAGGGTTGGGCTTCTGCAAAGTGAATACAAAGCAAATGTTTCCGAGGGAATGATTATAGGGATGTACTCTGGCAACTAAAATGGGTAAATTAGGGAGGGAATAATGGATTTTGAGCATACATGGAATCACTCAATTGGAGTCTACAGGCAGTCAAAGAACTGTTGCTTTGGGAGTCATGGAACAAGTGAGTTAGGGCAGGGAACTATCACAGGAAAGTGAGACATGGGCACCATGTAGGTTGTTTGTTTTAATGAATTTGTAGGTCTTGTTTATGGAAACTCGTCTGTACTCTCAAATTTTTCCTTCAGATTACTGTTTTTTCATTATTGCTAGGCTTTCTTTGCTTTTTTTTTTTTCATGTTTCAGGAGGTAGCCTATTTTTAAAATTCTGCAAGTAATTATTTTTAATATTTTTATATTGCAAAGTCAGAAGTGAACTATAATGTACAATTCTCTTTTTCTGAGATGAGTTTTATACACTTATAATTTGGCTCCCACTGAAACCAGTAGCAGGCCCCTGAAGAGTGAGCTCCTTTGGGCTGTGCAGGCTAAACAGGCCCTTTGTCACCTGTAGGCCTTGGGACACGTGTGGGCTTAGGCCTAAAAGAGGAAAAAACAGAGAACAATTTGCTTGACCAAGAATGGCAGTTAATTGCCTCGTTCAAGCATAAGAATAGGGTTAGTTTAACATATACTTCCTTAAGCAATATAGGTGAGACATGATTTAATGATCACAAGATATTTGTTCCTTCAGACAATGGCTAACACCAGTGACGTCAATCCTAAGATGTTTTCCAAGACCACTGGTGACCACAGATCTGCTTTTGAGCATATCTACCCCCAACGTAGAGGGTCCAAAGAAGGGTCTTTCTCACTGAACAAAGACATTTCTCACGATGCAAAAAAAAAGATGGTGCTGACTTCACTGCTGACCAATCAGACTCCCCACATGATCAGACCCTTACCCAAATTCCTGCCTTATAAGTATCTGTGATTCTAAGCCTT
>NW_007729722.1:329690-330182 GCF_000696425.1 Galeopterus variegatus
GTTTTTAAACTCCTTTACAATTCTTTGATCTTATTTCTATTTTAACTGATTTCAGCTTTCCCCGACACCCTCTTGTAATCATTATTTTCCTATTCGATGGCCATTCATTCACTGGACGATGTGGATTTTCAAGTAATTTTTTCCAAGGGTTCACAGGGAGAATACTCCCCAAGGCTCTGTATGTTTGAGAACGTTGTTGCCTTCACATATGCAGGAGAATGTGGTCAGACATATTATTCTTGCCTAACAACTGCTTTGTCCACAAACTCCTTCCTGCCTTTAGTATTTTGTGTGCCAGCAAAAACATCTGGAAGCAAACTGGTTTTTAATTGTTTTGTTCATAATTGACTGTTTTCCCTGCATCAATGTTTTAGGAAGGTTTTTTTCTCTTTCCTTGTGATTAAAATATTTTGCCCCAACAGGTTCAGTTGCAATTTAGTGTAGAAGACTGTAAGCACTTTCAATGAAGTTTTCCCAAGCTCAGAATAGAGT
>NW_007729722.1:331668-334089 GCF_000696425.1 Galeopterus variegatus
CTTCGGTGCTCAGTTTGATGAATGTTAACAGTATACATAGCTTTAACTACCTTTCAAAAAAACCGATATAAACATTTCCATTACTCTGGCAAGTTCCCTCATGGCCTTTTCCAGCCGATTCCCATGACCATCACCCCCAACCTTTGCAACCATTTTTTGACTTCTGTCAATACAGGTTACTTCTGTCAGGCCCTGGGTTTTATACATTTGGAATAATACAGTGTGTGCTCTTTTGTGCCTGGCTTTTTTCGTTTAACAAAATATTTTTGAGATTTATCCATGTTTTGCATTTATCAGTAGGGTTTTTGTTTTTTACTGCTAAGTAGTATTACATTATATGACTATACCTCAATTTGCTTATGCATCTTCCTGTTGGCAGATGTTTGGATTGTTTTCAGTTCTGGGCTTGCGAGGAAAGTGGAGTTAGTTTAGTCTGGCCCTGTAGCCTGATATCTGGCGGGGTATGATTCAGCACATCCACTGTAAACAAGCTATGTAAGGGTGGTATAACTGTGCATGTGCACCCATGTACTGGCTGGTTGCCATTAGTTTGTACTTTCAGTATGGAAGGCAATGGCTCTGAACCGCTGGCGGCGGAGCTGGCATTGGAATAAAGCATGTCTATCCTGTTAACGGCCACCAGAATCTTTTTACTACCTGGCTCATGACCTGCACTGGATGGAGTAGAGGGATCTGTGATCCAGGCCAACAGGGCTATTATGAAGAAAGCTGCTATAAACATCCTTGCATGACTCTTTTTGCAAACATATGTGTTCATTTCTCTAGGTTAAATAGCCAAGAGTGAAATTGCTGGGTCACATATAGATGTATATTTCACTTTATAAGAAACTGCCCAACAGTTCTCCAAAGGGGTTGTATCATTTACCATCCTTCCAACCATGTATGAGTCCACATGCTTTTTATTCTTTTTTTCTTTTTTAGGTTTTCTTCTTTCATTTTTAAAATTTCTATATCCATCACAACTTACGTTCTTTTCATAGTACCATATTTTCTTGTATTCCAAGGATGATGGCAATTTTCTAAAATTTTCTTCTAGATCTTGAAGTAGATCATTTTCAGATGTTTGCTCTTATTTTTTTATTTTTTGATACTTCTTTCTCTTGTTTCGCAATATTTTTATTAAGCTTCCTGTGGGTTTCTCTTATCTAATATTTGAGAAAGTCAAGATCTGCCTGCACTTGTTATAGACAGGGCAAATGAAATACTCTTGGACCAGCTCTCTATCCATAGTACAAGGTTAAATAATCTTCTAAAGTCTACAGATGAAGGGCAAACTGATACATCAAGGTCATGCTTTGGAAATACTGGAGTACTGGGTGGCTACTGCAACAGAGACTATAAAAATGAAGCAGCATTCTCCAAGTTAATAAGCTGCTATGGCATATTTAAACAAACATCTGGTCAACACCCCAAGCTTGCTCCTTCCTTGGTAAGCCCATCTGTACTGACTAGTGCCATGTGCCAGGCACTGTGCTAGCTTCTTTGCACACTTTTTTTTTCATTTAACTCTCAAAAAAAAGCTCGTAAGATAGGTGTTGTTATAATTGCTATTGTTATTGTTATTGTAGAAATAAGGAAATAAATTCTTAGAAAATTAATTTGCTCAAGGTCTGACAGCTTAGAGCTTTACCTAAACGTTTTAAGCCATCACTATGTAACCCAAAGTCAAAAACTGTAAGTGACGTGTTACATTTAAATCATGGAGACCAAAATCCTAGAAAATTTGAAAGTAATACCTGTGTGACTTTTGGATACCTGCTAAATTTTTCATAGTACCTGACTATAGTGTGTATCAAAAACTCATGTCCATTTTTTTCTTATCTATTAAAGCTTTTCTGTAAAGGTAAAATAACTGATTTCCTGCCTTAACACCTGTGACTATATCCAGATATTACCACAATCTCAATGATTCAAGGCTTAAATTAGAAATTTAAAAATCTTAATTACTTCGATTCATTCAGAATTGGGAAAAAAAACCTCTAATCTAACATACCTCTTTTAAAAATATTAATAAAATCATGATGTGTATTATTGTATGTCTCATACAATATATGAGTATATTGTATATACTTGGTATAAAATGTCTCACAGTGACAAACTGAGACTTGAGTTACTGTAGAAAATAATGAAAACCATCAGTGTCAACATGCATACAGTTCAGTGTTCTTAAATACCAGGATGACAAATACATCAAGAGCAGAAATAAGTCCTTGTGCCCCACACCCATGTTATGTTTTTAATTTTTAGTTAAGTCACACACAATGATAAAACAAAAGTCACAGCGGATGCCTAGACATTTGGGCCTGACTCACACTTTCAGAGTGAACAGCCCTGCACACACTCAGGAAAACAATTAAAATGCACCGTGAAGAAAGGAGACATCACTGAATCATCAGCCAC
>NW_007729722.1:334497-335367 GCF_000696425.1 Galeopterus variegatus
ACTGTAGAAAATAATGAAAACCATCAGTGTCAACATGCATACAGTTCAGTGTTCTTAAATACCAGGATGACAAATACATCAAGAGCAGAAATAAGTCCTTGTGCCCCACACCCATGTTATGTTTTTAATTTTTAGTTAAGTCACACACAGTGATAAAACAAAAGTCACAGCGGATGCCTAGACATTTGGGCCTGACTCACACTTTCAGAGTGAACAGCCCTGCACATACTCAGGAAAACAATTAAAATGCACCGTGAAGAAAGGAGACATCACTGAATCATCAGCCACCTAGCATGACCTTCAGCCTAGTAAACACCAGACTGCCTGTGGGAACTGAGGAGTCTTATTTGGCTAAACACTGTCTAAAAGCAGCAAAGCCAGCTCTTAACACATCTAGAGTTCTCAGCGCTGGTGTAGATTGAATTTGTGCTCACTTCGGCAAGGCCAAATCATTTTCTTTGGGGACAGTACATGTGATGACACAGTTATTAAAAACTGAAAACAAACGAATCCAAACCATTAAAACCTAGCCGGAAGGACAAAACAAAAGGAAAAAAAAGAGTCAAGGACTTTTTAAAAAGAACCTCTAAAACACTTTAGAAGGAATTATTCTTTTATAGCTCAATCTGAACAGTAAACAGGGACAATGGCTTTCAGTAGGTTAGTGTGATCAGAACTTCTCCCTCTGCATACATATTCTTACTGCTCCCAACCTCAGCATTTTATCAGATATTTATTATCAATATATCAATACCAGATAATAAAACTATTTAAAAAAACCTCAGAACTATTACCTGCAAATTAGTCATATTAGAAAATTATGCACTAATCAACCACTTTGCCATTGCTCCGAATGGTGAACTACTGACC
>NW_007729722.1:336349-340322 GCF_000696425.1 Galeopterus variegatus
AGGGATGTTAAATTCTTCCCCTATTTGGTCACTAAGCTGTCCATAGGCAAGATTCCCTGTCGTGTGACTACTTTACAGCTGAAAACTCAGAGCCTCTGGAGAGTCTCAAACCACTCCAGCAATATGTTGCTGTGGCTCTTGGTGACTTTCCCATATTGCCACTGACATATACCTTTGTCATTCCCAAAGTCCCTACAGTTCCAATTGCTAACACCTCCCACTCTTGGCCTAGGGCTCTCTGTCACTGCTAGACCCTTCTCTGTCCTTGTTTGGGGAAATTCAGAAGTTTCAAGGAATTAATGCTCCCCCACCCCAACCCAGATGCCCTCAACTGATAACCAAAATGAGAATTTACGCCCTCAACCGATAACCAAAATGAGAATTTAGGTGTAACTATTTAGCTCCCTCACTCCTTGGGCAGGATAATTTTGGGGTCTGTTTCATACGCTGGCTGCCTGGGTTTTCTAGAAGGATTAAACTCCCTTTGGGGTCTGTTTCATACGCTGGCTGCCTGGGTTTTCTAGAAGGATTAAACTCCAAGAGCCCACAGTGGTAATTTGCTTATGATATACTCTTTACTGATTTGCTTCCCTTTTCTGTCTTACTTCCCTTTAGGGTGTTTTCTGAGATCACCTCCCAAATAAACTACTTGTACAACATGGGTTTTTAACCTAGCATCCATGGACCAGCACCAGGAATCTATGCATTCCCTGAAATTAGATGCAACATTTGTATAACTATGGGCTTTTTCCTGAAGAGACAGGCCGTAACCTTCATCTGATTCAGTATGGATCCACAACCTTCCATAAAGATTAAGAACCAGTTATAAATAAAGCTTTTTATCCTGGGGAGTTATGATAGGACAAGGTCCCTTCTGGCTCCTCTATGTAAGCTGGCATCCCATCAGATCCAGCAGCATGACACATGCTGTAGGGCGTTGGCTTCTAGCAGCCCTGCCCTCCTTCTAACACCAGAACACAGAGTAACAAAGTCAGAACCCCTTCCCTGGAAAACTGTATGCGTTCTTCCAGTCTTTAGCTGTGAATTCTTAATGCTATCGATTTTAGATGCTTTCTGTCATATTTCCTATTGTCCTTTTTTGTGCAAACTCAGAGATTTTAGATGTGTTGCTCTTTATATGCATACTCTACAAAAAATATCCTCTCAAGTGCTATCTTTTTCTCCACCACAGAACAGATAAATGTCTAGTTAGTTCTGATCCCCAACAAACATAACTCTAGAAGAGAGATCCTGGAGAAAGCCAAGGTATTTG
Organism: Galeopterus variegatus; assembly: GCF_000696425.1. Taxonomy (NCBI): domain Eukaryota; kingdom Metazoa; phylum Chordata; class Mammalia; order Dermoptera; family Cynocephalidae; genus Galeopterus; species Galeopterus variegatus. The sequence goes on from NW_007729722.1 coordinate 337,623, forward strand.
ATTGCTAATCCTCAACCCAAACATTCATAATCTGCTAAACAATTATTGGCTACTTACGACAAATTAGAATTGGGGCAATGCGAGATTGATGCTCCTCGTTTATTGAACACGTGAAGTTCTTCTGCAGAAAGGTAGCAGCCATGCGCCATCACTGTCTGGAGAGAAGAGTGTCCCACATGGGCTTTACTGCTTAAAAATGCTTGCGTCAGTACTCACAAGACATTAGACAGAGGGAGAAGCGGTGACTCAGCTGTTCCCATCTTTACAAGAACATTTATGATCATCTGCATGTACAAAATCACTGGGTACAAGTGACACCTCAGAAAAGGCCTATAAAATCATTGTATTACAGAGGTCTCAGCAAATTTGTGGATCTTACTTTTTTTTCTTTTTGTTGATCTATAAAATAATGAGGGGTGGTCCAGGTGATCCATAGTATAGGTTATAAAAACATTGTTTTACAGAGGTCTCAGCAAATTTGTGGATCTTACTTTTTTTCTTTTTGTTGATCTATAAAATAATGAGGGGTGGTCCAGGTGATCCATAGTATAGGATATCCGTTCAGTTTGAAGATATCATGATTCTATCATCTCTACGTTAGAAAATTGTCAGGTTATTCTTTTCTAAGTCTACATGGTGAGCTACTGTTAGGGCTGTGCTTGTTCCTGTGTTAGCTGGAATGTTCTAGAAGTAAGTCTTCTCTCCTCAGTATGTGGAAGCTGTGAGAATGATTTTGCAGAGTTGTTCTTTATTTCTGCTCCTAATTTTAATACAAGCACCAATGGTCTTGACACATACAACCAAATTAACTTTAATTCACCCATGTTTTCATTTTCATAAAAATTAGAAGATGTACCATCTTATAAGCATTAATTCAGAAGGTAAACTTGATCTGAGAAAGCAGGTGCTAGACATATATGAGACATCTAAATTTTTAGTCTTGTGGGTTTTCTTTTCTTTTCTTTTTTGACAGCTGATCACACAGGGATCCGAACCTTTGTGTTACAAGGCTGTGCTCTAACCAACTGAGCTAACTGGCCAGCCATCTTGAATAAGACTTAACTCTTTCAAAATTCTTCTTCCCTTAGTACAAAACCTGTATCTAAATAGCTTTTTCTTTTGAGAGGCATAGTTCAGCGACCACAGAATAATTATTAAAATAAAACTTTCCCAATCTCTGTGCAAATAAAATTCACATGCAAATTGAAGGTTAATTTATTAATAACATGGAAAATACATAAAGAAGGATAAAAATTATAATGTAGCATTTATGTGATTTATGCAGAGTATTAACCTTTCAAATCACTCATATTCATTATATCTCCATTCACATAGTAAGAAATAATTTCTGCAGTCAACTCTCCATGCATTTTGTACATTTCATTGAAGGCCAAAGCCAAGGGGCGCATTGTTGTAGTAAGGTCTCTCTTCACTCATAGTAATTTTAATTAATTATAAAAGTAATACATACTCATTTTTTTAAAAAAGCAATCTCAGAGTGTTTAAAAATTAAAAGTAGAAAGCTTTCTTCCTCGGGATCATTTTTAACATTCAGTGTACATCTTCCAGACTGATTTTTCTAAGTGATCATGCACCTACAAATACATCTACATTAAACAATATAGAACAAACATTCTTCCTTGTAAGCCTGTATATCTCATTCTTTGTGAATGCTGGATTAGACTCTAATTATGTATGTTCTATAATTTAACAAATCCCCCACTGATAGACATCTTTAAGTTTCATATGTAATTAGCATCCCTATTCATATTACTTAGAGAATAGATCCTTAGAAATACATCTGCTTGACTCAAAGGAATGCACATTTACATTCTAATAGATATTTTCAAAATGTCCTTGGGCCAAATGACATTCCCACCATCAATGATGCCTTCAGATTTATTGACTCAGATGAAACCGCAGGTGCATTTTTAATTACATACACACACACACACACACACACACACACACACTGGGCTTTATTCTAGTTAGGGAAATGCACATGGCACAGAAGTCTGAAGATTACTACTGAAATTTTAAAATTTAGATAAATATGCCCTACTGTACAAAGATTATATCACGATATACAACTTACCTTATTTGTCAGAAGATTGTTCTTATCATATACATCTGTGTAGTTTTTATAACTGGGGTATAACTTTTTCACAGCTTCAATTTCGTCACGATTTTCACTTATATGGCTCTACAGGAAAAGAAACAACATTTTCAATTTTTTTTTCTGCAAAATGCCATTAAAAATACTTTCAACCTCAAAATGGTGTGGGTAGTTTCTACTTGCCTATGTAAGGGACCACATCGAAAGAAAGATTGTACATGTGTTTTATTAAAAACATTTATGTACATCATAGGTATTATATATATGACAAAAAACTGAATACGATGAACATGTAGTATGTGTGTATGTGTATGTGTGTGTGTGTGTGTGTGTGTGTGTGTGTGTGTGTCTGTACAATCTCAAGACAAATTTTTCCAATAAAATCTTTTCAGATTCCAAACAATAGCAAGAACAAATATAAAGTACTCTTTGGAGACAGCAAGAGCCTAGCTATTTGTGGCAACCTGCCTCTTCTGTTGTTGGCCTTTTAACAAAAGAGCTCAGTGGCCATCATAAAGACATTCAGAATGATTTGCTCATAGAACACTGGAATCTGAGCAAAGACAACTGAGTTTTAGCGCATG
>NW_007729722.1:340633-344415 GCF_000696425.1 Galeopterus variegatus
AAACATTTATGTACATCATAGGTATTATATATATGACAAAAAACTGAATACGATGAACATGTAGTATGTGTGTATGTGTATGTGTGTGTGTGTGTGTGTGTGTGTGTGTGTGTGTGTGTGTCTGTACAATCTCAAGACAAATTTTTCCAATAAAATCTTTTCAGATTCCAAACTATAGCAAGAACAAATATAAAGTACTCCTTGGAGAGAGCAAGAGCCTAGCTATTTGTGGCAACCTGCCTCTTCTGTTGTTGGCCTTTTAACAAAAGAGCTCAGTGGCCATCATAAAGACATCCAGAATGATTTGCTCATAGAACACTGGAATCTGAGCAAAGACAACTGAGTTTTAGCGCATGTTCTGACTATAGTTAGGTGTCTTGGGGCAGGTCAGTACTTTTCTTCGGGCTTCCATTCTCATCTCTCACATGAAAGGTTTGGGCTTAGTTGAATGATTTTCCAAATTTGGGGGCTTTGGTTATGTTATTCATATGAAGACTCACAGAAACCCAATATGTAGAAGGCATAAAAAAGTTGCCCCTCAGGATGAAGCAGGATTGAGACTCTGGGACCCTGTCCCCATTCTGTTCCCTTTGTTGGTTTCCAGAATGAGTTCATCTGCAGAAAACAGTTTGAAAATAACTGAGCTAGACAATCCTGCAATCATCGAGAAAGAGCTTGTAAGAATCTACATGGAAGCAAAGCAAGTACATGCTAGGTCCCCACACCGACCTTCCTCCAGGGCACCAGAAAACCCGAGAGGGTGGAAAGTGCTCTTGAGACACAACACTTAGGAGTAACCACCTCAACCCCTAGCCTAAAATAAAAATCATTTCAGACCAATCGGTGATCATTATACATTATGGGAAATAACTCATGAGCAAATTAATACTTCCAAGAATGGCAATGCCATTTCTCTCTCTCCATGAGGTAGAATATGCATTGCCAAATAAACAAAAGAAAAACATAGCAATATTCTAAAATCAGGCGTTCGACCCAGATGACGAGCTCTCTCTCTGGCCTTGAAGAAATCCAGGACCTCAATGAAATGCATTGGCATAGGAAGAGAAGGACAACCAGATGATTGATGTCTTTGATAAGTAAGAGTAAATGCACATACCCCATACACATCCCTCCAGCAAGGCTAGACTTGATTTTGTCATGTGTCCCTTTCATTCTATTTTTTCATGTATTTTTTTATGAGCAGAAAATCTACTGAAATATTCGTTTGGGTTTTGTTCATTTTATTCCTCCTCTCATCATGGAAAAGTAACTAAATCTTTGCATCCCCTAAACTTAAAGCTTTATGAATCACAGAAATTGACAAAAATTCTGTCATAGATATTGTCTGTGAAAACCAGGGCTCCTAGGTTTTCATAAACAATTCACTTAGAGGTAAATTGTGCCCAAATATCTGTGAGGGCTTAGAGCTGATGAAGTAGAAGCTTCTGGATCTGCATAGGGGAGATTACCCAAGACAAGGAAAAGGAATGGGATTCTTGAGAGTTCTATTAGTTTTCTTTTGCTGCTGTAACATATCACCATAAGTTTAGCAGCTTTAAACAGCAACCATTTATTATCTTACACTTCTGTGCATCAGAAATCTGGGCACAGCCTTGCTCAATTGGGTGCTGGGTTCAGGGACTCCCAAGGCTGAAATCAAGGTGTCAATCAGGCTGGGCTCTTATCTAAAGGCTCTGGGGAGGAATCTGCTTCAGGTTTATTCAAGTTGTTGGCAAAATTCAGTTCCTTTTGATTGCAGGACTGAGATCCCTGATTTCTTGACACATTTCCATGTATTTTTTTTTTACTTAAACATAATTGATTTTACACATTTGTGAGGTACAGAGTTGACTATCATGTTTGCATGTATTTTTTAATGTCATTTGTATTTTACTTTCTGAGGAACAGAAGCATTGTTTCCAAAGTAGAAACATCATCTGAGTTTTGAATTTTATCTCCAGGAAAGAACTGTGTGGGATTGAATAAAACATCCAAACACCATAAAAAAATAACAGGGCAGATGAGAATAGTTAATGGGCCTTAAGAAGATAGATCTTTAAAAAAAAATACAACGCTAAAAAATGGTGAAGAATAAATGTGTTGCTTTTGCCACAACCTGCCCTTTTTTGTAAGGTAGTCAACTCTTAAAAGGAGAAATTTTAGTACAGTATGTAATTAAGCTCAGATGGGGGAAGGGAAGCTCCCAATTTTAACCCAGCTGTAAGCTTTAAAAAGTGTTTTATTTCTAAATTGCTGCAACTTAATGACAAAGTAAGATACACTTTTTTGTTCCTGATTTTAAATTAAGAAAGTTGGAACAAAAGGGCTTTTAAACACATTTCTGTAAGGTAGAAATTAGGTTCTTTTTGCTTTTTAAATAATAGCTGGTTCTACCAAAAATAAAAGTATAAAACACCAAGAAAGTAAAATAAAAGAGAAGTAGGAAAAAAATGCATTGAATGTATCCTACAGAGAACAGGTAAACGGTCTGTCATCGATCTTGCTATTACTTATGAAGATGTCCTCGACCTTTGAAGACTGAGAACATTGAGAGTAAAAGGAACTTCAGGTTTCTTAACTATGAAGTTAAGGAATTGGATTGGGTGATGTCTGTAAGGGTCCTTCCTGCCTTGTTATGCTATGACTTTAGGATAGCTCAGTAGAAGAACTGGAGATTACTGGAGATTACAATTTAGGGTATCAGGAAATCTTGCAGGTACAGTTAGAGGCAAAACAGAGGAAAAACACCTACCTGAATGTGCAAATCATGGTTCTTAGCAATGTTGCCCAGTTCACCCATCAAAGTCTCAGAACAGGAAAGAGAAAATCGTGGTGTCACTATGGGCTTCACTCTTGAATACTGGAGACAAATAAAAACAATTGATAAGGAAATTATGGATATCATAAATGGGTAGCACCCCCCAAAATGCATATCATATATAGCAAGATGATTTTATGTCCTCATTTTAAAGGGCAATGCCCTCAGTCTGAGAGTAGGTGGAAGTGCTGGGTTTTGTAGAAACAGCTCACAGTTGAGGATAAAGGAAAGTATTTTCTTCAGCACTGAGTTCAACAGAAGACTCCATCCCAAATGATAGACACTCCCCTTCCCTCACTCAGATGCAGCCTAGACTTGGTGGACTTTATGAAGACAGCAGGAGGCAGAAGGGAAGTTTTAAAGGAGAGTGCTGGGGAGACTAAAAGTGATGTGGTGGTCTCTTCCCCTTTCTACGTGTGGTGGAGGTGTGCCAGCCACTGCCTCCCTGAGAACTATTCAGTTGCAGAATCAGCTCTGGTGCCACCCGAGGTGAGTGGCCAGGCAGGAGAGGACTTGTAGAGGAGAGGTGAGGACAAGAATGTACAGAGTTCCACCCAGGTCTCCCCAAGTTTAGACTGAAAGAAATTCTGAGGTTTCTTTTGGTTTCCTATCAGACCTCAAAAGGCAAGGATCAGGCTTGCCAATCGAAGAGATTGCCCAGTAGAGCCACAGACCAGCCTGCTGGGGGTGGAAGCAGGAAATAGGGTTGTCTCCATAGGCTCACCAAAGCCAACACACTGCAAAACAGGGCACCTGGCCAAGTGCCTGAAGGTCATCTGATGGCCACACATGTATGGACCACGGCAGCCAGTGGCTGGGGCATCACTGCCTGTGTTTCAGATCACAGCGGGGGTACAAGTGGCCTGCGCCAATGTTGACATAGCTACCAGAATCCCACAACTTTCTGATTCCACCTATCTGCCCATATCCATGATGTCCTCTCTTCCCTCCCTAGTCACCAGTC
>NW_007729722.1:344614-352590 GCF_000696425.1 Galeopterus variegatus
AGGAAATAGGGTTGTCTCCATAGGCTCACCAAAGCCAACACACTGCAAAACAGGGCACCTGGCCAAGTGCCTGAAGGTCATCTGATGGCCACACATGTATGGACCACGGCAGCCAGTGGCTGGGGCATCACTGCCTGTGTTTCAGATCACAGCGGGGGTACAAGTGGCCTGCGCCAATGTTGACATAGCTACCAGAATCCCACAACTTTCTGATTCCACCTATCTGCCCATATCCATGATGTCCTCTCTTCCCTCCCTAGTCACCAGTCCTGCGAAATTAGAAGGTCTCAGAGGAGAGGGTTGAAAACCACTAAGAAAGGGAAAGTTGCTTTGGGATGGTGACTCTAAACTTGGCAGTAACTAAGATTTTTCATATCCTAGATGAACTGAAAGCTTGGGACCAAGTTTATCTGCCTGACTAAATTTAATTTCCCTGTTGCATGGAGGTGAGAGGCTTGGGAGCCAAGAAAAGTACATGCAACTATAAGAATAAAGCGAACTCCATGTTTGCACATTATCTGTGTGGTGATTAATCAAACCCACTAAAATCAGTAAATATTTCCTGATTTCTAAATTGCATTTCAAATAAAACACAGAGGACTAGGTACAGAGCCGCACCAGCCTTCATTGAAAAGCAAAGAAATGCCTGACCTCTGTTTCTATGAGTTTGCATTTTTTAGATTCCACAAATAAGTGAGATCATGCAGCATTAGTCTTTCTGCATCTGGTTTATTTCACTTAGCATAATGTCTTCTATATATATACATGTTGTCACAGATAGCAGGATTTCCTTCTTTTTTATGGATGAATAACATTCCATTGTGTATATATAGACACTGCATTTTCTTTATCCATTCATCCATCCACAGATACTTAGGTTGTTTCCATATCTTGGCATTTGCAAATAATGTTGTAATGAACATGGAGGTACAGATATCTCTTCAACATACTGATTGTATTTCCTTTGGATATATATACCCAGAAGTGGGATTGCTGGATCACATGGGGAGATGTTGATCAAAGGGTACAAATTATCAGTTATAAGATGAACAAGTACTAGAGATCTTCAGTACGGGTGGTGATGGACGTGTTAATTAATTTGTGATAATTATTAAACAATGTATACATACATCAAACCATCACATTGTACACCTTGAAGCTCTGAACAAATTTACTTACGTTCCTTCGAAGCATTTCTGACACAAATCTAAAATAAAGCAACAAGTATGAAGTTAGAAAATTTAAGCATTTTCAAATAAACGATTAAAAAGGGTGAAAACATGATCCTTACATGTCCTAATTTCCATGCAAACATTTCCAAAGCTGCACATGTTTCACCACCACTAATTAAAGATTAACAAGTAGTAATTACTCTGCTTCCTCACTTGCAGCCAGAGATGGGGTGCAAAATCACAGGGAAATGGAATGTCATCATCTAGCATCAGACAGGCTGTTCACAAGTATTCCTGCAACACTCAAGTTGTTCTACTAGCTCCAGCTCTGTATGGGGGAATATCGCAATATGTTATGCTCCATGGACTGTAGAGTAATGGAGTCCTGTGCACTTGGAGGTGTTTAGAAACCATGGGGTTCTCTACTTCTAATCCCCCTAGAATGGAAACTACTTGTTCACACAATATCACTATTTATTTCCAAGAGCAGAGTCCTACGGGGGTGGCTGCTGGAGTATGGCAGAAGGAATAAGCTAGAGATGGATATGAAGCATGGACCAGTTACGCCTGCAGGGATGGGGGAAAAGTAAAGCCTATGAAATGGCGACTTCCACCCTGGATGGAAAAGTTGACTAGCTATAGCTTCCTGCCTTCTGGTATTCCTTTGTTTCAGAATAAAATGTGAATTAGAGTTTACTACAAAACCACAAAAATGAATTAATAGACAAGCTGTGCATATGGCCAATGCCAAGGCGAAGGTGGTATTTCTTCCTCTCTGTGAGCATGTAGCAACCCCACTTCTCCCCTTTCCAGAGGACCCATGTAAGGTGAAGGAGGCCTGGGGAGCAGGAAAAATGTTGGACTTCTAAAACTTGCACTAGGATAGGTTTGGTGGTGGGAAAGATGTACAAGGGTACTGCAAAAAGTTTGTGGAAAAATAGGAGGCCTGGGGAGCAGGAAAAATGTTGGACTTCTAAAACTTGCACTAGGATAGGTTTGGTCGTCGGAAAGATGTACAAGGGTACTGCAAAAAGTTTGTGGAAAAACGGAACTGAAAGATAATAAAATCTTTCCATGAACTTTTGAACTATCCTCATATATATAAAGAATTTTCTCCTATGTTTTTTGGATGTTGAATGTAATCCAACATCAAATCCTCAAGATACTATGGAAAAGCCATTAAAGAAATATAATAAAAGCAAAGCATTTATATGATCAGTAGACTATCCCATTGTTATATGAAAAAGAACAAAATGACAACTCACAATCTCAAGCAATAGCATGATCCACACCAAAAATAATTTAATGAACAGTCACGTGTACTTAAGAGCAAATGCAATCTACAGGAGAAGCCCTGATTTTTAACGAAGGCTAGCAAGAGGGCAAATCATTTACTTTAAAAAAGAACCCTTTATTTTACAAAGGGATTTGCCCTAGGATTCCTATAGCAGGTTCCTGGAGGCTTTAAAATATAATTTGATACACAAAAACAGTACTGAAATGCAAAAAATTTTTAGGAACAGACCAAATCATCAAGTTGGGTAAACTCACACAGTGACTTCGGCAAATGGGAAAAAAAAATTCATGCATTAATTCATCTTTCAATTTTAATTCTACATTATAGAGAGACGTCAGAGTGTGTTGATACGTCTTGAATTTCTCAGGCCTTTTTTTTGAGTTTTGATTAAACTGTGTGGGATTAGGGGAGAAAAATGAGAGGAAGAATGCTCGAAGCATCCAGAGAAATACTGTACCACAGGAGAAAATTATAGATAGCTGCAGTCTCTGAAAATGTGCTCTACTGCTATTTATACCTTACAAAGTCTTCGTAAAAAAAAATATTCCTTTGTGAGTTCAAAAGCAACCTTTCAAAAATATATTTACTTAAAAAGAAAAAACTAATCCCTTTCTACTCAACTTTTATCGAAAGGGGATGTGAACTTGAAAACACAAATATACATGAACACATACAGCACACACATACTCCTATTTTTAAAAACTATTTTATCAAAGTATAATTGACATACCATAAAATACACCTATATTAAAGAGCACAATTCAATGATTTTTAGCAAATTTACTGAGCTGTGCAACCATCATCATAATCCAGTTTTGGAACATTCTCATCACCTTAATTAACTTTTTGGTCCATCTACAGTAAATAGTCATTTATACTCCCAGCACCAGGAAATTCTTAATCTAGCTTTCTGTCTCCATGGATTTGTACTTTCTATATATTTCATATAAATAGAATCATACATTTTGGGCTTTTGTATTTGGTTTCTTCCTCGTAGCATGTATCAGTACTTCATTCCTTTTTATGGCTGAATAATATTCCATCATATACCACACTTTGTCTAACCTTTCATGAGCTGATGGACATTTGGGTTGTTTCCATTGTTTGGTGTGGGACAAGTCCTCAGATGGCCATGGTGGCCCAGCTCTTCCCCCTCTTTCTTGCTTGCAGTTCTCAGAATAACTGCAGAATGTGCTGGGAATACTACGTCCTGAGACAAGGAAGAACTGGCTGTAACAGCCTGGGCTCAGTTCCCATTCTTCCTAAAACAGAATATCCTGCAACACTTTAGGCCAGTGAGTGAAGTTGCCCCTCTGTATAAAACCCCAGGCATACGTGCTTTCAGGGTCCCTCAGCTGTGATATGACACGGAGCATGCACAGATGAGACTGAAGCCACCTGAGCAACTTTCCTGAGCCTTGTGAGATGAGCTGACTATAAATCCTAGGCTTTTGTTGTCCCTTCCTGCCTATCTGTAGGTAATAAACTTGCTTCATTTAACTTGTTGTGTGAGTGTTCGGTCTCACTGCTCTCATGCAGGTGGATTGACATGGGTGTGTGCTATTGGCTAGGTGTTTAGAATCCTCCCCTGGAATCAATACCGGTGCACAGTGAACCTGCTTCACATTTGGCTGCTATGAATAAGGATACTATGAACACTCACATGCAAGTCTTTATTTGGACATATGTTTTCATTTCCCTTACAAAACCCTACCCTACTTTTTATGATTTTACCTGTATATAGCGCCCTATCCTTTGAGATAGAGATCTTCCCAAAGTAGGCTGCCCCTAACCTTTGGTGAACCCTGCTCTATTCCTAGAGACATATGTTTTCATTTCCCTTACAAAACCCTACCCTACTTTTTATGATTTTACCTGTATATGGCGCCCTATCCTTTGAGATAGAGATCTTCCCAAAGTAGGCTGCCCCTAACCTTTGGTGAACCCTGCTCTATTCCTAGCAGCAGTAGAGTGGACCTTAGTCCTTCTGATGGTCTCTCTTCAGCTTTTGTGTCACAACAGAATATTCTCAGAAGCTTTATTGTAGGTAGCACACCAAGACTCCACTCCCTGTGAGCACACAGATGTGGAACCAAGGCAGGAGAAGGAACCATGGTCTCCCCTCCTGGACGCCTGCACTTCACCTTGTAAAGGTCACATTTTTGGAGAGGGGATATCCTAGCTCCCTACGTTAGCATATTATGGCCATTCCAGTATATATCTAGAATAATTTTTCTCTTCCCATGGTCAGACAAAATAGTAGTGAGGGATGCATATACCACCTTGAAAAAAGCACTAAAAGAACACACAATAAAATTGCAGTAGGAGGTTTAATTATGGAGAACATTTTTTTCTTTGAGCCTTTTTGTGCTTCTCCAAGTTTTAAACTAGGGAAGCATATATTATTTTGGTATTTACATTTTTTTTCTATTTTATTGAAAGGTCTTTTATTAATCTGTAAGTGTAAGTCATTTTCCCAACTTTTTGTATACTTTATTCCATAAGTGATTCCTCACTTCAACCATCGTATTTAATATACAAGCACCATAGAAAATGCTCTTGCACACTGTTTTTCTTCTCTCTCTCTTTCTCTCACTCTCTATTTACATTGAACACAAGGTGGTCTCTGTCATGGTAGAAAGAACTCTAATTTAGAGTCATAAACACTGGTTTTAAATCCCGGCTCTGCCACTTCAAAGCTGTGTGACCGTGGCCAAGTCACTTAGCCTATCTCACACTCAGACTTACAAAACCCAGATGCCTCACAGAGATTTCTATGACGATCAAGAGTGCAATGCAGAAGAAAGCTCTCTGTAAATTGTTCAAGATTGCCAACTGTTTGATCAGATTCTCTGCACACTAGCTGACCCACTGTATTAAACAGAACATTCTGAATCACTATGTGCATCTCCCAACTGGGCCTAACAGTATCTGGTTTCCCCTCCCTGTCTCTAACTCCTTCAGTGCAGCAGAGAGACCCACCCGTAAGACAAATGGACATGTTACCTCTCTGTTTCGGTGACCGATTCCTTAGTGGTCTCCTTGTACTCCGGAACAGTGTCATTCAAATCCATGCATACTTTGCCCACAAATGCCCGCTGCCCAAATTTATCTGTGAAGCACATGCAAAAAAGAATCTGAAGGCATATTTCTTTCTCAAACAGTACTTTTTCTGAGTCTTTTAAAAACATTTTTTTTTTTGCAATTTTTATTTTGTCAATATACAATGTAGTTGATTATTATGGCCCATCACCGAAACCTCCCTCCCTCCTCCCTAAAAACATTTTTAAATTAAAATCATTATAAGAGAGAATATAAAAGATCATCCATCATCATGCCACTTAAGAATAACAACAAATCCCCACCAAATTCCATAAGTAATAAAGATTCTTCCACTCATTACTTCAACCCACCACCCATCACCATTCCCAGGCTGACCAGGTAATAATTGGGTGTTTTTATACTTATTATTCACCTTTTCCATTTAATTACTGTTGGTCTATATTTTTACTAAAGTCACCTGTCTTTGCTCTCATTTTATCACATGGTAAAGAAAAGGTCAACCTCAGATCCCAGGGAAACCCTCATTAGTCCCTGACATACCCACCCTCTATTTCTTCTCTTTCGTCCTTCTCTGTTTTCTGCCACTCACAATCTCCCTCCTGTCTCCTACTCTACCACCAGGCCTTGGAATGAGTCTCTCTCTGCTCTGGTCCTCTTCTAGATAAAACACAACATGGTGTAGGGATAAGAACGTGGGTGCTGGAGCTCAACAAACTTGGATTTGATTCCTTACTCCTTTGATGACTCCCAGGGCAGTGAATATTACTTGTTTTAGGTCTTAACCTATTTGTGCCCAGTGCCTCTGCTATGTTCAGGGGTATGAGAAATACATGTAATAATGTACAAAAGGCGTCTTGCACATGGGACACAGGTGCCATATTGCTACTGTTCTTGACTGTAGCGATGCCAATGTTACTATCTGTGGGGAACTGCACTTAGTGAAATTTCAGCTTTCAGCTCTGAAGAATCTAGTCCTCATCAAAGGTGCAGGAGGAATTCTATTTCAGCTAGAAAACAGGAACCACACTGGATAATGTGAATTATTTTTACTATGTCTCCACCCCTGCCATAAAAGTTTTTCAAAAGTCTTTCTGCCTCTCTCTTTTCCCTATGATTCACTTTAATTTAATATCTAACCATTAATCTTCTTAAAATATCACTTACATCATAAAACTCACCTGGCTTATAACCTTCTTTGAGTCTTTGACACACATTCGAGCCCCTCCACAATCTGAGCCATTGTACCTGCCCAACCTCCTCTTCCACTCACCATGCAATGAACCTCCCTCCACTTAAACCACTCTGCTCCCTGCTTCTTGGGCCATTATCGACTTTCCTGTCCCCATACCTCTGTCCAAGTCATCTCTCCAGTCTGGAAGTCATTTTATTCTCTCCCCATTTTGTCTTCCCTTCAAAGCCCAGTTTAAAGGCACCTTCCATGAAGTCTTTCCAGAATACCTTGTTCTGGGTTCTCTTTGCCTTCTCCAAAAACTGCAATATTTACTTTCTGGATCACCCATCAGGTCTTTGGCATAAATTAGCTTGGCCAGCAAGCAGTACCATTAGTGCATGAGCCAACAGTATTCACTGAGCACCTGCTATGTGCCAGGCACTGTGCTGGGTACAAGTTTTAAATCCAGTCTCAGCTTTGCTTAGTAGCTGTGCAACCTTGGGTAATGTACATAACTTCTCTGAGCACCAATTTCCATCTGTAACATGAAGACCTCAATAACTACCTCAGAAGGCTGTTTGCAGCTGAGCTAATCTATATAGAGTGCTTTGCACAATGCCAGGCATCTAGTAACAGCACCACAGATGTTTCTAAATTTAATCAATGTGTGTAGGTATTTTGTCTGGCTCCTCAAGGGCAGTGACTATTTCCTGTTTAATTGTGTTCACAGCAACTAGTACAGTGCCTGAGTCTAGCCAATAGCCAAGTCCTATTTGTTGATTATAATAACATAATATAATTTATCCATGGTTGGACAAGATAGGAGTGAGGGATGCATATTAAACGACTACTTGAAAAAAACACTAAAACACTAAAAGAACCTTGAAAAAGAACACTAAAAGAACACAGAATAAAATCGCAATAGGTGGTTTAATTGTGGAGAACATTTCTCTACTTTGTACCTTTTTGTGCTTGTCCAAGTTTTAAATTCAGGAAGCACATATTACTTTGGTATTTTAAATTATTTGGTGTTTAAGTTATTTGGTATTTACTCAAATTAGTAAACTTGCCCTAAAAGTCTCTAATACACAGAAATCAAATCCATATACATCATTCCAGAGCCAAAAACCATAAATAAATAATCAAATGACAAAAAAAATTCAAAAGCCACAGTAATACACAGATAGTTACTTCCCCCCCCCCCCCAAAAAAAAAAAAAAAATCTTTTCGATTTGGAACCAGGGCAACTTTTTTTTTTTTTTTTCTTTTCTTT
>NW_007729722.1:353498-357754 GCF_000696425.1 Galeopterus variegatus
ACACAGATAGTTACTTCCCCCCCCCCCCCCAAAAAAAAAACAAAAGACAAAAAAAATTCAAAAGCCACAGTAATACACAGATAGTTACTTCCCCCCCCCCCCCCCAAAAAAAAAGCAATGCTTGAATTCTAGCAATTAAAAGGCAGGGCTGCCCACGAGTATAAGTTGTTGCCAGGCATGGTTGGCTGTCTTTGCTTGATAAGCCCATAAATCATGCTTTCATCTGCTCACCTGTAATTTCAGCAAGGAGCAGAGATGCGTCAGTGTGAATTGTTCCAAAGTAACAAGCTGTGGTTGTTCCATTCTTTAGTGTTCTTCTCTAAAAATAAATCAGAAAAACCATGAATCTCATGTGCTCAGAAAAGTCACATGGCATCTACAGATGAAAATAGAATTCTAGTTCTTAATTTTAAAGTGTTTTTATTTAAAGGTATGCCATCTTCATATGGAATATAGTTAAGTAAATGGCAAAAGTATTTTTATATTCCAAGAGTGTTAGCTGGGGGAGAATTTGATACTTTTGATTTCCTAAATTCACACAGTTCTGTGTTTTAGAATTCATAAAATGTGATACTAATTAATTCTTTATTTCTTAGGATTGTTTAAGGGTATTCAAATTTTATTACATCTGGGAGTGAATAAATGAGATTTTTCCATTACAGAGTAAAAATAACAGACTCTTAGTTCAACCTGGTAGATTGATCGCATGTATCTAGCCCCCTTTCTTAGCAAATTTCCACTAATTTACAGGGAAGGAGGACAAAACTTATTAACCCAAAAGGAGAACATGAAAGGAGACATGAGCAAAGGAAACATTTAAACATCTTCCTGTAAGACAAAAAAAAACATGGTTGCAAACCTGGAAACAACTTCGAAAGAGGCAGAGATGCATGTGGGTATGAGCAGTGCATTGGCTGAAAGTCTGTGTTCAGATTATTAAGCCTGGCAGGATCCTTCTTTCCCTGTTGAAATCACCCCTAACCTGTTCCTTGCAGGAGAGACTGACTCTCATAAACTGGATAGTATTTAGAGGGTACAAGCCCAAAAGGACAAAGAGAAGAAAAGCCTTAGTGAAAATCTGGCTGACCTCCAGGGTCCTCAGTCATCTTCCCTGGAATGCCACTTGCACCACTCCCACCACTCTTGGCAGGAAGAAGAGTGTTTCTCTTTCTTAGAGAAAATGAACAGCTCTAGAAGAAAGTTGTCCTCACAATGAATTTGGGGCCCACAATTGAAAGGGCTCTTCCCTGCCTTCGCTGATCATTACATAATGAAGTTCACAGTCAACAAGTGCTACCTCCACCTAGATTTTTCCAATCAGCATCTTAGAACATCATACTTAAATACGAATGTGCAACCAAAGTTCAACAGACATTGGAGGAAACCTACTATAAGAAAGGTATGAGAGGCAGAGAACAAAGAAAGAATCTGGAAAATATCTTACAGTAAACAGATAATTTATAAGGTCAGAATGGCTTCTTCTTGTGCCGGACGGAGCCTAACATGGAAGTGGACACACGAGACATCAGTTCCATCAGGGACACATGGACAGCCCATCTGCCTGCCCAAGGACCCTAAGATCCGGGAAGTACTGGGCTTTGGGAACCCCCATGTCTGGCTGGAGGAGAACCTGATGACGGTGGTAGCGGGGCCAGACCTGGTGAACACACTTTCTTGAACTTCATGATGGCACAGAACGACACAGCCAAGGTCAGGTCAGAGGAGCTGCTCAAGCTGGCTCTGAACATCCTGGCTTAGAACATCTCCCAGAACAACTTCCTGTGCAAAGCATACACGAAGCTGAAGCTGCAGATGAACCAGGATGGACAGATCCCAGTCAAGAACATCCTGAAGATGCTCTCAGAAGACAACAAGCCAGTGGAGACCGCGCTGGAGTCCTGTGGCATAATTTCAACCTGAGCCATCTATTTGGCCCAAATAGTTCTCCTTGGAAATCTTTGAGCTGTTCCTAAACAAGTTGTGCCTACAGTCGGAATTGACAAGATCCTGCTGGAAATAGCAAGCCCTGCCTGTCACTGGAGCAACTCATGGACTTCTCAACCAGAAGCAATGGGACCAGGACTCAATCAAGTGCTGTACCAGCCCCTGCAGCCCTCCCAGGCCCAGCTGCTCATCTCAAAGTCGCAGTTCCTGGAGTGAGACCAGATGTCCATGGAGGGCTGCAGCCCCTACCTGGGAGGGAAGGGAGGAAAACGGCATCTTGCCTCTGGAAGGCCTGGATCGAGTGCAGACATGACCCAGCCTTGAGTGCCGACTTCATCAGCTCCTCCCACAACACCTATCTCACAGCGGGGCAGGTGGCCTGGACCTTGTTGGTGGAGATGTTCCTCCAGGAGCTGCTGAGGGGCGGCTGCTGTGTGGAGCTGGACGTGTGGAAGGGGCGGCCGCCCTAGGAGGAGCCCTTCATCACCCACAGCTTTACTATCATGACCGAGGTGCCAATGTGTGATGTCCTTGAGGCCATTGTGGAGGCCACCTTCAAGACCTCGCCCTACCACGTCAACCTCTCCTTCAAGAACCACGTGGACTCGGTGAAGCAGCAGCCCAGGATGGCTGAGCTCCACTCCACCTCTGGGGATGTGCTGCTCATCCACCCCCTGGACAAGGACCCGCCAGCAGCCCCCTGCCGAGCCCCCAGGACTTGAGAGGCCCCATCCTGGTGAAGAACAAGGAGCTGGAGTGGCCCAGCAGCGGCGTCCCCCGCAGCTCCGTGCACAAGCGGCCGCTGGAGCAGAGCCACTGGGACCTGAGCAAGAGCTCTGCCACCCCCAAGGCCTCCTTAGCACAGCTCGGGTTCCCCGGCTCCCACGGCAGCCAGGATTGAGCAATGGGGAGGAGGCTGGGCTGGAGAAGCCCAGCCTGGAGCCTTGGAAGTCTCTGAGCCAGGAGGACCTGGCTGACCATGAGGATGAGGAAGAGGAGGAAGAGGGGGAACAGACGGACCCCAAAAAGCTGACCACGGTTGAGGGTACACCAGTAGCAAGGTCAGTGCCACTGCGGAGATGTCGACACTGGTCAACTACACCAAGCCTGTCAAGGTCAAATCCTTTGAGGCTGCTCGAAAGAAGAACAAGTGCTTCAAGATGTTATCCCTGGTGGAGACCAAGACCATCGGAGCAGCTGACCAAGAGCCCCATGGAGTCTGTGGAATACAAGCAGCAGTAGCTCAGCCGCATATACCCGAAGGGCACCGGTGTGGACTCCCCCAAATACATGCTCCAGCTCTTCTAACATATGCCACCAGCTTGTTGTGCTCAACTTCCAGGCCCTGGATGTCATGATGCAGCTCAAGACAGGCATTTCTGAGCACAACCAGCGTGGCAGTTACCTGCTAAAGCCCAAGTTCATGCAGTGGCCAGACAAGGCCCTTACTGAGCTCATTATGGATGGCATCATGGCCAATGCCTTGAGGGTTAAGGTGATCTTGGGGTAGTTCCTGTCCAAAACAAAGTTGGGCATCTACGTGGACGTGGATACATTCAGTCTCCCCATTGCCATGCGGAGCAAGCACCCCAGGCAGACCTCACAGGGGAACTCGTTCATCCCCGTGTGGGATGAGAAGCGCTTCGACTTCCCCAAGGTGGTGTTACCCATGCTGGCTTAACTTTGCATTGCGGCCCTTGAGGAGGGCAGCAAATTTGTAGGGCTTCAGATTCTGCCATGAGCTCATCCTGCCACTGTGTCTACTTATAGAACAAGCCAACCAGCCACTGTGCCTGATGGCCCTGCTCATCTGCTGAGGCCTCCAACTACAACCCTGATGGCCACCTATGCAGAGGCCCTGACCAGAGGACCAAGCAGCTGGCCACCCTCATTGGGGACAGCGAGGCTCAGACAGGCCCAGAGACGTGCAAGGAGACCCAGTCTCAGCTTCTGGGTTCCCAGCTATCCCCAAACCCCACACCCAATCCACTGGACACTTCCCCCACCAGCCCCAGGCTCTGCCACCATCCCCACAAGTACCCCCCTCAGCAGCCCAGGGCAGTGGGATGACCCATCACCTGCACCCTCTCAGAGGTGGCCCCCAGCCCACTGGATAACCTCCAAGGCCACAAGGCTCTGATGAAGCTCCAGAACCAGCAGGAGCAAGACCTGGGGGAGCTGCACACGAAGCATCACCAACACCCCAGAGGGCGCATGGGTTCCCTCACTTCCCAGGTAGCACTGGGGAGAAATCTGCAGCTGGAGCTCCGGGAATACGGATCAGATTCTTTCTGTATTCTTTTTTTTTTTTT
>NW_007729723.1:0-45261 GCF_000696425.1 Galeopterus variegatus
TATAAGAGGTTGCCGCCGGCTGGTCCGGGGTCTCTTCCAGCCCGGCTTTGTCGGTCTCCGGCAGTGGGAGAACCGACACCCAAGCAGCGCACTCTCCAGTGCGCCACTGGGCCGGCCCATAATGTTCTAAATTTGGATGGCTATATGGAACAGATCTTTTTCCTTCTTTTTCATCTGTATCTAACTCTTGTTTTAGCAAAATAAATTTGCACAAATTAGAATGACACACTTTGTTTTGTAATTTCTTCTAACTGACCATACAGAATTCAGGAAAGATATTCTATGAAAAATTTTAAGACAGATTATAACCCTATGAGTATTAGATGATAATTGTGTTGTAAAATAATAATGCTTATTAGTAGTTTTCCCTGAAAAACTGTTCAGAACAATGTTTAAAAATACTCAAAATGCCTTCACTGACTTTCTTCGCTTTTTATGGAATATCATAATTATTTAACCTATTTCCCACCAGGACAGAATTGAATAAACAAAACATGTAAGAAATATCACAATTAAAGGCGAATCTTATTTATTTAGTTGTGGCAAGTCCACAACTGAATAAAAAGAATAGTGTGTAAATAATGCCTGTACGATCCTTTCAAAAAACTTGTCTATACCTGCTTTGTGGCTGATAGAGTTAGAATATCGCTATCTGGGAAATCCAAAACATTGGCAAACTTGGGGATCTCAAGTTTGAATTTGAGGAGAATTTCCTTATAGATAAAGGGACTGTAGATGAAACCCAACAGGGGTAAATAGAATGGTTCTTGGTTCTTCTCCTTGCAATATGGAAACTGATGGAAACCATAAAATTATTGATGGCCCGATAAGTGTGATCTAAAAAATGTTACCATGGATTTTACAAAGCTAACAAATGGAAATAAATTCCCTAACCTTAATATTGTAAGGCTCTAGCTATTTTGAACATTTTAACAAATATCAGTATTTTAATACAACTGAATCAAAATATTGGAAAGCAAACTTTGGGTTCAAATTTGTGCCTTAGGAGAGGAATGTGATCACAAAGAGGGTCTGGACTCACTCCTACCTACCCCAATTTTTTTTTTTTAAATTTAAATCTTTCCAAGACATGGTTTATGATTTAAAGATAGTCCCTGAAAATCTGGAGATTTTTCTTAACCTACTCAACAGACATAACTAAAAGCAGCAGAGTCCTTCTGAAATCTCTGTTTCCTGACATAAGTTCCACATGAGAAAGAGATGGTGTTTTGTTTTTCTAAAACCCAGGAACTTCCAGATTTTGTTGTTGTTGTTGTTGTTTTAACAAAACTGATCCAAAAGTTATCCAATCAGAATTTGGATTGTCAAATAATAATTTGAACTGTACATATCCTAATTATTCTGATTATTCCGCTAGGCCACTTGAAAGCCAGATTTCCTTGCATAACTTTCTTACCTTCGCTTAAGAGTCAGCATTATCCATGAGGATTTCTTATTTTTAATATGTAAAAACGACGTGTATTTTTAAAATGTTAATCTCATTGGAGCTGTGTTTGTATACATAAACATAAATATTGGCACAATTTCTAACTTTATGAAAATCAACATAATGCAGCATTCATGCCATGTCTTCCATAATGACTCCCATTGTGCCAATCTTACCACCTGTTATAGACTGAATAATGGCCCCCCACCCCACAAAGATATCCATGTCTTAATCCCCAGAACTTGTGAATATATTAGGTTATATGGCAAAGAAGAACTTAGGTAATAGATAATATCAAGGTCATTAATCAGCTGACCTTGAGATGAGGAGATTTTCCTACATTATCTGGGTGGTCTTACCATAGTAAGTGGGAAGAGACAGAGTCAGAGAGATATTTGAACATGTTATGCTGCTGGTTTTGAAGGTGGAGGAAGCAGCCATATGCCAGGAAATGCAGGTGGTCTTGAGAAGCCTGCAGAGGCAAAGAAATGGATTCTTCCCAACAGACTCCAGAAATGAACACAGCCCTGCATACCTTCATTTAGCTAGGTGAGACCTATTTCAGACTTCTGACCTCAAGAACTGTAAGGTAATAAATATGTATTGTTTTAAACCACTAAGTTTGTAGTAATTCGCTATAGCAGAAATAGAAAATTAATATACCTCAGTATTTCTAACAGCCATTAGAATAAAAGCCAAACTCCTTCCCAGGTCCTAAAAGGCATCACGCAAACAAGCCTGTCCTTCCCCTCACCTCATCTTGACACTCCTCTTTGGTTACCCTGCTTAAGCAACGCCAACATTCTCTCATTTCTTTGAACATTCCAAATTCTTCTACCTGAGGGCCTTGGCACTTGACACTCCTTTGTCTAGTGTGTTCTTTTCCCTACTCTTTGCCAGACTGGCTTTCTCATTCTTCGAATTGTGGGCTAAATGTCACCTTCTCAATAAGGCCTCTGTGACCATCTTATTAAAAAATCTCTCTCTCTCTCTCTCTCTCTCTCTCTCTCTCTCTCACACACACACACACACACACACACACACACACAATTCTCCTTGTGTCTTTGTTATTTCTTTCTTGCAGTTGTTATTATCTGATGTCATCTTATTCAATTGTTTGTTTACCTTTAATTCTCACCCCCACTTGAATGTAAGTTCCACAAAACTGGAGACAAGCTTGTTTTCTGTTGAATCCCCAGAACCTGAAATAAACTCTCGTACACATGAAAAATTATATATAATTATTGAAGGAAATAAGTGGAGTGCTTCAGCAATACCAAATGACTTGCAGTTATCAAAGCATTGCGTGTTGCCTCTGTCTCTTTGAACGTGCTGTTCACTCTTGTTCTGCTTGATTTCCTAGACCATTTCAATGCAGTCTGTCTTTAACACTTAATTTAAATCTGATCATCTATGTGAAGCTTTTGCTGACTATTTGCTTTCATTCCTATTTCAGTTATCCATTGCTTTGTAACATACCACCCCAAAACTTAGCAGCTTGAAACAATCATGGTTTATTATTTCTCAAGTGTCTCAGATTTATTAGGCTTAGCTGGGTGTTTCTTTGCTCTGTGTGTGGACATTCACTTAGCAGCTTTGAGCTTGGCAGCTGGACTATCTGTCCTGGGGCTGAAAGGGCAAATAAGGCTTTACTTAAATGTCTAGGGACTTGGCACTCTTTTGTGTGGCCACTCAACATGGCTAGCAAGGGCATCCTCATAGCCTTGTGGTTTTGGGCTAGTTACATTTTGCTATGGATTGAATGATTATTCCCTCCAAAGCTCATATTGGAGCTTAATCCCCTATATGGTATTTGAAAGGTGAAGTCTTTAGGAGGTGATTGGTTTGAGAGAACTGTGCCTTCACGAACAGATTAGTTTATTTATGAATTAGTGAACTAATGGTTTAATGTGTTATCAGGGAGTAGACTGGGAGCTTTATTAGGAGACCAAGTGAGTATGTGAAAACACTCTTCCCCCTCCTCACCATGTGACACTGTGGGTCACCATGGGACTCTGTAGAGACACCCCACCAAGATGATGGCCCTCACCAGTTGTGTCCCTGGACTTTGGGCTTTCCAGCCTCCAAAACCATAAAAAATAAATTCCATTTTTTAAATAAATTATCCAGTTTCAGGTATTCTGTTGTAAGTGACAGAAAGCAGGCTAATACACACTTCTTATGTGGCAGCTGATTTCAAGAGACAACATGAAAGATACCAGGCCTCTCAAAATTCAGACCCCAAATGAAACCAGTACAAGTGACAGAACTGCCACATTCTATTGGCCAAAGCAAGTAACAGATACAGCCCAGATTCAAAAACAGGCTGTTGACTGGGCCACAGTGTGCCCAGATATTTGGTCAAACATTATTCTGGGTGTGTCTGAATGAGATTAACATTTAAATTGGTACATTGAGTAAAGCAGATTGCAGTCCCTAATGTGGGTGGGCCTTGTCTAATCAGTTAGAGGCCTGAATAAAACAAAAAGATTGACCCTCTTTTTAAATTATTTTTATTATTGATTAATAGCATATTCATTATTACAAATTGTGACTTTTTCTTTATGCCCCTTACCTGATCTGTCACTTCCCAAACCCCCTCCCTCCCTACTCGCACCCCCATCTCTAGTATCCTTAGGCTTGTTCTCTCCTGAAAGTTCAACATATTATTGTGGTCTTTTCTTTTTTTCTTTCCTTCTTTCTTTTCTTCTTTCTTTCATTCTTACTTTCTTTTTCTTTCTTTCCTTTTTTCTTAGCACCCAGTTATAAATGAGAACATCTGGTATTTTTCTTTTCTTTTCTGGCTTATTTCACTTAATATAATTTTCTTCAGACTCATCCATGCTGCTGCAAATGGCAGAACTTCATTCATTTTTATAGCTGAGTAATATTCCACTGTGTTATATATACCACATTTTCCTTATCCAGTTGTCTGTTGATGGATGCTTAGGTTGGTTCCATATTTTGACTATTGTAAATAGAGCTGCAATGAACATGGGAGTGCGGTATCCCTTCAACATGATGATTTCCATTCCTTTGTATATATACCCAGCAGTGGTATTGCTGGATCATATGTTAGCTCTATCTGTATTCTTCCTGCCTGACAGCCTTCAAGCTGAAACATTAACCTCTTTTCTTGCCTTTGGACTCATACTGAATCATCAGCTCTTCCAGGATTTCAAGCCTGCCATCCTTTGTACAGAAACTATACTTTTGGCTCTCCTGGGTCTCCAGCTTGTCCAATCACCATGCGGATCTTGGAACTTACCAAATTCCATAATTGCAAAACTCAATTTATATATATATATATATATAGCTATCAAAGGCTTCCTCATATATACATATATTGAAAACATCCTATTAGTTCTGTTTCTCTAGAGAGCCCTGAATAATACAGTAGGGGAAAGACACTTCACCACTTAAAGGATGGGACACCAAGTGTGTACAATGAGGAAAGAAAACTATAGAAACCATCTTTGGAGATTACTTAAAACAAGTGTTATCTATGTAAAATGGCTTGCTCTTTTCATAGAAGAGCCATAACACCCTGCACTCCTCTGTTATGTCATCAACTACATGCTCCTACAATTTGATGGCTTATCTGTCTTTTCTACTTACTGTATTTTTAGTATGTTAAGCAAAGGGATTGTATCTAATTTATCACTAGTGCCTGCTACCTTACCTCAATATGGTATTTAATGCTACTTGATGGATGAATAAATGGTTGAATGAATATATTTATAAATTTTTATACTAATTGTTTAAAAACTTGATAATTCCCTTTTCACTCAAACTTAGTTACCGTATACTCTCCCTGACAAGTATACTACACTATTTCTCTAAGACACCATCTTAAAGATCTCCAATAATCCAGAACACTATGGAACTGATGGTGTACAATTATTGCCATGCAGCATCTGTTCTTCTTTTGAGAAAAAGGAAGATAACCCGATTCTAACATCATCCCATAGAACACTTAATGAGATAAATTAAATTTTATTTTCAATTCTGACTACAGCATTTATTCAAACCACTGCAGCCAAACTGACTAAGCAGATCACCAAGAACTGCCAGCACCTCAGTGACACACATGAAAACAATTTCTTTTTTTTTTTTTTTTTTTTTAATTTTTATTTTGTCAATATACAATGTATATGATTATTATGGCCCATCACCGACACCTCCCGCCCTCCTCCCTCTCTCCCATCCCCCCCAAGAATGTCCTTTCCATTTGCTTGGAAAACAATTTCTCCAAGACACTAATTGGAAAATTCTTGGTAACATGCACTCACTCCATCACAGCATGGCCAAATTCAAAATCAAGCAGGAAAAGGCCCAAACTGAGAAAAAGCTACTATGGACTCTGACCTCAAGGGCATCCATGTGACTCTGAGACTTTGTAAGCATTGGGTCGGTCTTCAAAAGAAAGGGGGGTGGGGAAGAAGATGGAAAACCAAAATCTTACGCTTCTTAAAAGGGCAACACTACCAATCATTTTATAAGTAGGTAGTTCTTTCTGCTTTGACTAATTCTCATACTATGAGTTCAATTTTAAATTATAAAATTGTTTTGTACTTAGAAATTCTAAAAATCACATTTCGTAAACAAGTATAATCTGAAAACCTGTCTGTGAAATAATACCATATTCTCTTATTCTTTCATAATGATTTTGTGCTAAGTTCATACTCTTTATGTGAAAATATTAGGTATTCCAGAAATCAGACCTGGGTGCACACCTCTTAGAAAGAGTATGGCTGAGTTAGCATCCCTCCTACCCTTACTCTCTCTCCTCACACTATGACCTCTGCATCTCTAGCAAAGACCAGACAAGAAAAGACAATGTCAGGGCTTTGGAAGGGCCTAAAACTTGCTTTATCAAGGACAATACTGGCAACCTTCCAGAAACCTGGAGGCCATGGCTCATCTATAAATCATGTACATATATTTGCATGAATTTTATTTTGATTAGTAGCCTCAACCCATTATGGAACTTAGGATGAATGAAGCATTTTACATATATGAATAAATGAAGACAGTTTGTAGTCTTCCTGCTCATGGCTGTTTTCCTTATTTCTCTAGCTCTAACTCTGCTCATCCCTCCCCTTCTTGTTATTCTCTCTCTCTAAATTTATAGTGGTTATTGCTTTTCTTTTCTTTTCTCGTTTTTAATATATTCATTCTATATAGGTGGTGGAAAGAAAGTTTCCCCACTTTTCTGTTTTATTGATTCGTTTAACCTGGATCTACTATGACCAAAATCATTGGGACTTAGTGATATTTGCAAAGTTTTCTATTTTGACTGGAATAAATTGGCATCTTTTTGGGGCTGAGTCAATGGAGTATACAAAGCTTAGTAAATGTGCAATTTTATTTTGAAGAGCTTATTCCTAAAGTACTCTATAATACATAATATAATAATATAATATATAAAATATATAATATAGGGCCGGCCCGGTGGCGCACTGGATAAGTGCGCCACTTGGGAAGCGCGGCGGCGCTCCCGCCCGAGGGTTCGGATCCCACATACAGACCGGTTCCCGCTCACTGGCTGAGCGAGGCGTGGGGGCAACACCGAGGGTTGCAATCCCATTGCCGGTCCCCGGTCCGGTACGGGGGCAACACTGAGGGTTGCGATCCGTTGCCGGACACGGAAAAAGACAAAAGACAAAAAATATATATATATATAATATATATAATATAATATATAACAATATAAAATAATATAATAAGTACTCTAAAGTACTGTATAATACTCTATATATACACTGAAATACAGTGTTAGGGCACCAAATATATTAAAAGTCATTTATTAAAGTGTTAAGTCCCTGCACTGGAAAGCTGGGGAAAAAATGTTTATAAATGTGTTAAAAGTAGAGGCAAAGGAGAATCACTACTTTATTAATAGCTTTTCAGTTTTCCTAAATGTTAAATTCCCTCTGAATGTGATTGTGTGTGTGTGTCTGTGGGCATGTATTTGATTTGAGGAAGAAGAAATTTGTGGAGGACAAAAAAGGATCATTAGTTAATCAGAATAAAGAATGATGAAAACAGTAAAAGGGGCTGTTGTCAAAAAATGAGGGGAGGAAGATCATGCTTGTATTTAAATTATATATTATATATTATAAATTATAGAAAATTCTAGAGAGCACGAGAGGTAATAAAGTGGTGGTTACTATCTAAAGACCAACCTGGGCTGAGCCCGTGGCGCACTCGGGAGAGTGCGGCGCTGGGAGCGCAGCAGCGCTCCCGCCGTGGGTTCGGATCCTATATAGGGATGACTGGTGCGCTCACAGTGCTCACTGGCTGAGCGCGTGGTGCAGCCATTCTCAAAAAGGACAAAAAAAAAAAAAAAAAGGCCAACCTTATAGGTCTCTAAACTTTATCAAAAAATCCATACTTACTTATTTCAGTTAGTGACTGATAAAGTCTTGTTCAAAAAAGACTTGCCCTGTCCAATTTCATGAAGTGTTTCCCCTATGTTTTCTTCTAGTAGTTTCACAGTTTCAGGTCTTACATTTGTCTTTAATCGGCGTTGAGTTTATTTTTATGTATGGTGAGATAGGAATCTAGTTTCAGTCTCCTGCATGTGAATATCCAGTTTTCCCAGAACCATTTATTGAAGAGGCTGTCCTTTCTCTAATGTATATTCTTGGCACCTTTGTTGAAATCACTTGACTGTAAATGTATGCATTTACTTATGGCCTTTTTATTCTGCTTCATTAGTCTATGGGTCTGTTTTTATAGGAATACTATGCTGTCTTGGTTAGTGTAGCTTTATACTTATTTTGAAGTCAGGAGTATGATACCTCCAGCTTTGATCTCTTTGTTCAAGATGATTTTGGCTATTTGGGGTCTTCTGTTGTTCCATACAGATTTTAAGATTTTTTTTTCTATTTCTTTGAACAATGTCATTGGTATTTTGATGGTGATTGCATTAAAACTATAGATTGCTTTAAATAGTATGGACATTTTGATGATATTAATTCTTCCAACCCATGAACACAGTGGATCTTTCCAATTATTTGTGTCTTCTTCAACTTCTTTTATCAACGTGTTACAGTTTTCATTGTAGCGACCTTTCACCTCCTCTATTAAATTCACTTCTGGATATTTAATTTTATCGGTAGCTATTGTGAATGGGATTACTTTCTTGATTTCTTTTTCTGCTAGCTCATTGTTGGTGTATTCTGCAACTTTACTGAATTCATTTATTAGTTCTAGCAGCTTTTTGGTGGAACCTTCAGGATTTTCTATATATATATGATCATGTCATCTGCAAATAGATATAATTTGACTAAAAACTAAAAAGCTTCTGCACAGCAAAGGAAATAATTAACAAAGTGAAGAGACAACCTACAGAATGGCAGAAAGTCTTTACAAACTACACATTTTACAGACAAGGAATTAATATCCAGAATATACAAGGAACTCAATTAAATAGTCAAAAACAACAACAACAGAACCAAATAATCTGATTAAAACATGGAGGGAGGGAGGTGTCGGTGATGGGCCATAATAATCATATACATTGTATATTGACAAAATAAAAATTTAACAAAAAAAATAAATAAATAAATCATACTGATAATTACATTAAATATAAAAAAAAACATAGGCAAAGGGGCTGAATATACATTTCTCAAAAAAAGACATACAAATGTCCAACAGATATATGAAAAAATGCTCAATATCACCATTTATCAGGAAAATGCAAATTAAAACCACAATAATATATCATCTCTCTCCAGTTAGAATGGCTATTATCAAAAAGACAGAAAATAACATATGCTGGTGAGGTTGCAAGGAAAATGGACCTCTCATACACTGTTGGTAGGAATGTAAATTAATACAACCATTATGGAAAACATTGTGAAATTTCCTCAAAAAACTAAAAATAGAACTACCTGTGATTCAGCAATTCCACAACTGGGTATGTATCCAAAGGAAATTAGTATATCAAAGAGACACCTGCATTCCCACGTTCATTGCAGTACTATTCATAGTAGCCAAGAAATGGAATGACCATCAAAGAGTGAATGGATTAAAAAAAATGTGATTATACATACACAAAGGATACTATGCAGATATAAGAAAGAATAAAATCATATCATTTGCAGCTAAATCTAAAGTAACAGAAATACTGTTATAAATAGTAATGTAGGAATTTAGCTTAAAATGAATTTGGGAGTTGGATCAATTAGAGTTTGATCAAAGAAGCAGACCAAAAGGAAAAACATAGAATAAGAAATTTATTATGAGGATTAGATTTTACACAATTAAAGGAGGTGGTGGGGAAGTCCATGGAAAGGCTGCTGCCTCTGCACTGGGTATCGTAACTGAAGTCACTGGTGGTTATTAGGGACAGCAGTTGGGGAGGAAAGCTGCACTGGATAGAGTGGAATAGATTGTGGATAAATTGGAGCTCATTAGGATGAACTGGAACTCATGAGGATAAATTAGAACTAACATCTTATTTTCACAACATCTAATCTGGTATAAGTGACTTGTAGAGGAACCTAGTGCCTTTTACCACAGAGCTACTAATTACATGTTCCAAAACTTAGAAATATTAAAGCAGAAGATCCATTAGGATTGAGAGGGCTTTTCAACCTGGATGCTGTCTCATACCAACAAGATGAGCTAGCAGATCCACACAAACATGAGAAAGTAGCAAGACTATCTGGTGACTGACGGTGGCTTTCAGAAGAGCCTCCTGTTTCCTTTCTGTCTTCCAAAGCTCATGCAAATTTCTCCTGTGGCCTACCCTAACCGGGGTCCATACCAGAGGGCATTCAGAGAATATTAGTTCCAACTTAACCTAAGTTGACAGGGGGGGGAAAACACACCACCATAACTTCTTGTTCATTTTTCATACATATGTACCTCTTTGAGCTATAACTACCATTCAAATAAAGACAATACCTGAATCATATTTCTGGTGAAGATCATGCAACCTCCTTTGTAAAATTAATCACATCCTAAACTTAGCCCCTGAAGAAGACACAGTCCATTTTTCCATCTGTGGGTAATATTCTTTTAGTTGAATCCCTCTTCCCTTTCAACATTCTATAACTTAAATATTGATTTTTGAGGAACACTTTTTAGCAAGTCTCCTGTTTCTGCATGTCTTTAAAGATCTTAACAGCTAATTTGCTTTGTACTATCTTTTCACATATGTTTAGAAGATAGAGATGGCTACATTCTAGGATAGTAAAGATAGAAGTACTCCTGTCCCCTGGAGCAAGTCTCATTACACAGTAAGAAAGATAATGTTTCTATCCAGAGAAGAGTATGATCAGGTTTGCCAGGAGCCCCTTCTATAACATCTGGTATTCTTAATATCAGTATTCATCTCCTGAAATGTCTGCAATTTAATGGGCAGAATACACTTAGCTCTCATCACATCACACTGCAGGAACTGGGCCTTGAAGAACATTGGGTTACAATACAGTTACTTAGGCCAGTGCTTTTGCTATGAGTAATAAACTGTCTTTTGTCTCTGACCCAGGCATCTCATGTCTTCTGCCAGTGTCTTTGGAACTGACTAACCTGATAGCTTACAAGTAGGGTAAAATCTCAGACCCTGAACACTCCCTGACGGCATGGAGTTATCAAGTTGAAATTAAGACATTTATCTATCTTTCTTTCTATCTATCTATCTATCTATCTATCTATCTATCTATCTATCTATCTTCTATCTATCATCTATCTATCTATCATCTATCTATCTATCTATCAATCTATCTATCTATCTAAAACCTATGTTATATAATAGGGAAATGAGAAGGAAAAAATGGTTAATACATACAGGAAAATACCCATATGAAAATAATGAAGAAATATTACTAACTCTTACAGTTTTCTTTTCTGCAAGTGGTCACATGGCTATAACTGGTATTTATGACTTCCTTCTGCCATTGTTAATTTCATATTTCCTTTGCCCTCAGAAATCACTTTAGCTGGTTGTGGTCCCTTGTCTGTCAAGGTGAGCCAAAACTTTACTTCTTAAAAGGCTGGGTCATTAGCCAACTTACCTGATTTAGGTGTAATATTCTGCTGACATTAATCACAGGGCATGAATGTAGTAAGATAACCTCCAGCAGATCTCTTGCATTTGAGACATAGTCCTTCTTACTTCCATTGTGTAATACCAATTCAAGTGTCCCTTCTTAAGTCATAATCAATCACCCACCAATAGAGTAAACCCCTTCTTGGCCTGTTGATTCACTGGTATGACAAGGACAAGTGGCCAGTTTGGTTTAATGGAACCATTGCTATGTCACGTAATAGAAGTATTCCTTCCTTGGGAATAAGACTAATAAAACCTACAGTTACAGGAATAAGAAACAAACATTTTCACTAGTGTATCACTGAACATACTAGCGAAAGGAATTTCTCCCATTTCTACCCCTTGAGTCTTGGAACAATCAATTCTGGCTTTGAGGGAAAAAAGGGCACCATAGAAAAAGCATATAACATACCCTGGAAGACATTTTCCCAGCCTCACAAGGTATTGCCACACAGCCAGTGCCATAACTGAATCATCAAGAGTCCATTTCAATATTTTATCAGGCAACATGGTAGTTTGTTAATTGTATGAGCATAAGCCCATTGCCACATTTTGTATGTTGTAAAATGAATGTCTGTTTCAGTGTAATCAAAGCAGTGCCCCTTCCATGATGAAACAGGGCCTATGTAACCAACTTAATGCCAGCTAGCTGGCTGATCTAGCCATGAATCATGACTATTCTTCAGTGCAAAACCACCAAGGCAATGCTTGGTCCAAACTATGGACTAAATATATATCTCTTGAATAAGTTATGATGTGGGGGGGAGGGTTGAAAAATTTGGGGCATGAATCAAAAAGTCACAGCATGAATAGTTGAATCTTATTTTGGACTACAGACTCCTGCCCTGTTTGTCCGTGCTACCAGTGTTAGAGAATTGCACATATAGGTAGAAATAATAGTTGCTTCCCTCTGCCAGCTTACATTTTTTCAGATACAAACCCACATGCATACACATGCATGCACACAGGAGCATATGTGTGCAGTTCCATGAAAATGTGTGATTAAAATAGGTAAAAGATTATAATGGATCATTTCATCGTGGCAATTTATAACAAATGAGTATTATGTAATATTTTATCCAGAGAGCAGAAATTCCCAAAACTGGAGATTTAAAAGTAAAAGTCAAGAAGGAGGTACTATTCGAAACAGTACTTGAAGGAATTTGAAGCCAAGAAGAAGAGGCAGAGAGTTCTTGGAGGTAAGAAAATAATTATATAAACAAAAAAATTGGAAGTGGACAGTGTCATAGTTCCAGAAGAATGGGCAGGTGAAGTGGTGGTTTTGCACTGAAGAATAGTCATGATTCATGGCTAGATCTATTTTTGCCCTTCACATTTAAGTACACTCACTGCCACATGAGCAAGAAGCACCCAAAAGGGACTTGGGTCCTGTCTGCTGCACTTCATGTGCTGCATTTACTGCTTCTCAGCTGCATGTCTGCATTCAGGTGTCATATGCACCCAAAGGGACAAATATACACAGTCAGCACAACACACTGGGATTACACATACTGTGTCTACTCCTGCAGCCAAATCTATTTGGATCCCAGATTGCAGATAATATAAAGATCCAGCAAACCTCCCAAAATAAAATTGGTAAATTCTCAAGAGTGAAACAAGATAAAGGAGTGTATTATGAATCCATAGGATGTTCACGGAAAATACATGTGTTTATTACAATAACTCTAAGCCCTGTATTTTATTTTATTTTTTACTTATTATTCAAGTTGAATTCATTTCAGAACAATGAGGAAAAAAGAGAGAAAAATTGTTTATCCATTCTTACCTTCTTTGTAGATGTGTGCTGCCAATTTGATTCCCAATTTTGAGCTCTTTTGTGATTATCATGAGTAGTGAGGAGAATTTCTCTCTAATATAGTGTTCCGTACACTGTGTCCTGACTATAACATAGAATGTTCCATAATAGTGATCTATTATGACGTAAATAATTGTGTGAAATTTCAGTACACAAAGCCTGAATTTGTGAAAGTACAATTAGATTGCCTAGGAACATAGCAAAATTAGATGAGAGCTGGTTTGAACCTAACCATCTATTCAGTTTGCCCAGCAAACGACCCACATGGAAATGAAATAGAAGGATATACATGAAATAGAGTCAGAATGCACTGTAAAACCTCCTGATCTGGCTCTGGATCTTCAAATGGGTGGGCACCTGCTGTGTAATCTGCCCAGATTCTACAACCTTCCCACAAAAACAGCTTTTTAGATCAGACTATGATGTATGGATGCATTTGTCATTTATTTTGGATGTTGCTAGATTTACAAATGAAAATTGTTGACATTTAGTTAATAACTTTAACCTGATGTGAAAATGTGTTTGGGTAATTATATTTCAGGACTTCTCTCCTGTTCGAAGTTTACAGGCATGCAGAACACACAAATCTCAAATTTAAAAGAAAAACACTTTCCAAGCTCTGCTAATACAGTAAATATAATGATCAGATCATGCTTTTAGAACGTTGACTGCCAGTATCCCTTTAGGACCTGTATCCTTTTTTTTTTTTTTTTTTTTTTTTTTTTTTTTGTGTTTTTCGTGTCTGGCAACGGATCGCAACCCTCAGTGTTGCTCCCATACCCGACCGGGGACCGGCAACGGGATCGCAACCCTCGGCGTTGCTCCCGCGCCTCACTCAGCCAGTGAGCGGGAACCGGTCTGTATGTGGGAACCGAACCCTCAGGCGGGAGCGCCGCCGCACTTCCCAAGTGGCGCACTATCCAGTGCACCACCGGGCCGGCCCAGGACCTGTATCCTTTTAAGAGTACTTAAGAGGGCAGAATCAAGGAATGTCATATCTGGGAAAAAGTCAATGGTCATCTAAGCCTCATTTTAGAGATAAGCAAATTGTGATCCTAAGAAATTTAGAGTTGCCCTATGTCACACAAGTCATGAGAGAAGAACAAGATTCCTCGGTAATCTTGGGATAGTGATTTTTTCAGTAGCATCCAGGTGTGTAGAATAAGGAGCCATTAGGTTTGAATGGGCTCTATTCATGGGAGTTATTGGGAGGTTGGTGGTTTTCCAATGCCAATGACAAAAGTGAGAGTTTACTTTTAAGAGGAGTTGTTTTTCTTATTCTCTTTTAATGACCTTCCTTTTTTTCCACCTAAATATTGTGTTTAAAATCATTACAAGTTATCCAATGGGGGGATTTTCTAGTTTTCTGGGTGGAAATAAAGTCAAGTGCACATACCCCCAAACTAGAGGGGTTGATATACATTTGGCAGCTGAAAGATTTTAAGG
The DNA here is from genome assembly GCF_000696425.1 of Galeopterus variegatus. NCBI lineage: Eukaryota > Metazoa > Chordata > Mammalia > Dermoptera > Cynocephalidae > Galeopterus > Galeopterus variegatus. The sequence goes on from NW_007729723.1 coordinate 14,779, forward strand.
AAATAGAAAAGTATAGTTAAATTTCTCCTGCAATCGAATCCAATTTTTTTTTTTTTTTTTTTTTGAATTTCAACTTTTGCCCTGCCAAGCCCTCTTACTAGAAGTGCTTTTACAGAGTGAAAAGTGACTAACTGGAATGTCTTGTTGTCTTCAGCTCTCTTTTCCTTGCACTATAATTGGTCTAAAAGTCTAGGCTAAAAACTATGAAAATTGTTTCAATGTTTGTTCTTACAGATTACGCTACACTGAGTAATCATTTATAAATTTCCTTGTGTGCATTTGTAAGTTTATCTCGAAGCTAAATTTTAGAGTGGAATTGTTGGGTCAAAACATTTAAATTTTTAATTATTGTCAAAATTTCTATAAAGGTTTCATCTATTGATATTTCCACCAAAAATACATAAGAGATAGTACCTGTTACCTCACCCCACATGTATGTACCCATATCAACATAGTATATTTTCTCTTGCCATGAGTGATTTACCAATTTTCCTATATTTCATGACACTGGATGCTTTTTCACATCCTTTGCTCATTTTTCTAAATGCCCACTATAAGGAACTAGTTATATATTACTGTGTAGCCATTCAGTAAAATTATAGGCAGCTATCTACTAAAAATCAGGCAATTCTATATAACCTAATATGGAAAAACCTCCAATATATATTGTTACTTTTTAAAAAAGATGTTAAACAATATCCATAACATGCTAACATTAATTTTCTCAGAGAAGTATATTCATACATACTTGCATGAGCAGAAAATATCTCTGAAATTATATACACAAGACCACAAAGCATGTTTGCCTCTGAGAAGACATACTATGGATTCAGAGACAGCACTAGAAAGAAAACTTTATGTCATTTGTTAACTTTTGATTTCATTTGGTTTTTACTTTATGTATGTATTACCAATTTTAAAAAGTAATATATGCAAACTGGAAAAAAATAACATATTAAATGAAAATGGTGAGGAGCAAGGGAGGGTGAAATTAAAGAATTGGCAGTTAATGGTACCCCAAGCAACTAGTGGACGCAGAAAACAGACTGTTGGTTGTAACTGGCAATGAACAGCCAGAGGGCGATGGGATCAGGCCCTGCTGTGTTGGCACCCACACCCTTAGGTAACTGGTAATTCCATTCTCCCCTGGTCTACTTGCCCTCTCCCTCACAAAAACCCTGAGGCACACAAGTAGCACAGTTTTCCAACAGCCCAGCTAGTCTTGAGTCTTCCTTAGAAAAGCAAAACACAAAACAACAAAACAAAACCTAACTTGTGTAATAACTTTTGTTGCTGTGTGTGCCTAGAAATCATGTAACACTCTGGATTATATTTTACCATAGGACCAAAGTCATAATTGGAGTATGTATTATTGATTTCTTTTTATAGTAATAACAGAAATAAAAAAGAAGTACAAAGAATTCACACATGAACAAAAAGTGATATCACCTATAATCCCACCTTACAGAGAAATCAAATGTTACTATTTTTGTTGTTTATATATGTGCATACATACATTACATATTTCTCATGTTCCATATGCTTTTAAAACTTTTACACGTATGTTGATTAATTTTTATATATTTTCTGCATTTACTTTTACAGACTTGAGATAATGATTTTTTAAAACATGTTTACAAATAGACACAGCCAGTTATCTTAGGGAATGTTTTCAGGGGATATAAAATTTCTGTTGTGGTCCACAGTGTTAGGGTTATTTTATTCTTTATGAATATGATTGTTGAGGCTCAGTTTTGTCATTTGAATGCATTTGGCAGGTTTTGACATTCATTAGCTTTTACTACCCTTGAAAAAGCAATTTGGAAACTTCTGTGTGTATATGTATGTGCATGCTTGTATGTATGTGTAAATATACACAAGAGGTCTTCCAAAAGTTTATAGAAATTCCATATTATCTTTTAATTCCATTTTCCACAAACTTTTTGAAGTACCTCATGTATACATACATACATACAAAATATTCTTCCATGATTATTATATTTTGTTTTCTATTCCTTTGTGGATTTATTTTAATGATATATATTTATCCTTATAATATCCATTTCAAGGAAATTATCAAATGTATATTTTTAATCTCCTCCAGTTTTCATACATACCCTCTTATTTTCCAAAATCGGGGGTAGGGTAGAATTGTTTTTGTTCTTTTTAGCTTGATTGCAACTGCATATTTAACTGACTTTTTTTAAAGAATTTACTCTTGAACTTTTTTATTTGCAATCAACAATTTATTTAGCTGTATAATTCTACTCCTCAATGTTTTATTATTCTTTCATTATTTTTGTTACTCATTCCTCATAAGTATTAATTTTCTAAATTCATGAGTTGAATGCTTATTTTTTCTTTCTTTTTTAAATAATGAAGGCATTAGGGGCTGGATTGCATTACTGATTAATATTGAACATTATTTCATAAGGCATAGATGTATAAATCTCTAAAGCCTCTAAAATCATTTATAATTTAAATATTGTGCTCAAAGCCACATAAAATGTACTAGAAATATTAATTATAAAAGCAACCTCCAAAGTACTATAAACATATAGAGATTATACAAGATAACACCTAATTTATAATAAATTGACCCATATAAAATGAATATATGAATAACTAATAAGCTAATAAGTTGTCAAAAGTTTTACCTTCTAAGGTTTTAGAAGAACATTTTGAGATAAACTTTACTGTAACAAAGTACTTCAAAGTATCCAGAAATAATGGATTTGAGCTTAAAGTTGAGATCATATCTTCAACAAAAAATACCTTCAATAAATCTGAATATTTAAATATCTCACTAAGGAACATTTTTCCAACTAAAAATTTAGAGAAAATTCTCAATATAGTTTTTTATTCCCAATTTTCTCATTTTTTTAACTTATGCTTATCTCCTGCCCCCCACATTTCTTAACATATAATATAAATTCAGCTTTGAAAATAAAAAAGAAAATAAAAATAACACAAAATTGATCTGAGAACTATGATTAAATGCATACATCATTAAATCTCTGCTTTTGTTGAAATATATTTATGAATATTTTAATAAAACTATTGGCTATAAACTGGATTAATCATCTAAACCTGGGACAAACAGCAGCAGCATGAAATGCTATGTTTTTTTGTTGGAAGGTATTCAACATAATCCATACAGGTGTTTAATGAGCAAATAAATAAAGGTGGCAAAAACTTAACAGGATTTTATATGATATTATCAAATAATCAAATTAATATAAATAATATCAAATAAGTCAGTTCCTGCAAATGGATCTTTGATTCTTGTTAGTTGATAGCAAAAATTTGAAGAAACAGCCTATTTTTAGTCAGAGTCACTATTACATTATATAATGTGGCTGGAATTATGAAATGTGCTGTGTTATTATGCTTAATATCAGATATTAATGTCAGACAGATTAATATGAGATAAACATTAAGTTTTTTCTTATCTTTTTCTGTTACTAGCCCTCAGAAATTAAAAGAGGGATTTATCTGGAGAATGTGTACATTAATTCTTTTGACCCAGGCTTTATTGCAAAAATGCATATAACAGATAAGCAGTCAATAAATGTCAAAGCAGTGGCTTGCAATTGTTATTCAGCAGAATTTTTAAAACATGTATAAATTTCTAAATATAAAAGAAGAATGTTATTTAAATCAGGAGGGAGTGTCATTTCTTCCTAACGCCCTTGTCAAACAGCTACTCTAAAATAGTACAACATGTAATTCTGAAATGCCATAGATTAATAAGAGATATCCAAATCCTACATCACAATCAGATTTTACCTCCAGTCATGACTTTCTTTTCCATGGCCTTTAGTTTTGTTTTTAAACTCATATATGTGCAAATTGACAAATTTTCTTCTGTAATAGAAATACAAAAGAGAAGACAAAAATGCACAGTACAATTAAAAGTGGGGAAGAATTATTCATTTACACTCAGTTTTTTGCGTGCACTTTGCCTCTATACAGCCAATTTGAATTTTTTTTTTTTTTTTTTACTAAATTTCGAAAAGTTTGGTATCCACAAGTACAAATTGAACTCCAACCAAGAATTTATTTCATAACAGATATAAAATTTAGTAAGTGGGTATTATAGACTAAATGAAATTCATATGTTGGAGACCTAACCCTTCAAATACAGTGGGCTTTATTTGAAGATGGAACCTCTAAGGAAGTAATTAAGGTTAAATGAGGTCATAAGGGTGGGGCCCTGATCTGGTAAGATTAGTGTCCTTACACGAAGGGGCACCAGAGATCTTGCTCTTCCCTTACCCCAGCATGTGTAGTAAAGGAAGACCATAGCAAAAAGGAAGCCAGGAAGAGAGCCCTCGCCAGAAACTGAATTGGCTGGAACCTTGTTCTTGGACTTCTAGCCTCAAGATCTGTGAGAAAATGAACTTCTGTTGTGTAAGCTACCCAGTCTATGGTATTTTGTTAGGGCAGCTCTAGCTGACAGTTGGGTAGGAACTAAACGGTTGTTCAGTATAAAATCAATTAAAGTATAACATTGACATAAACTCGCTAACTGCAGCTATGTAAGGTTTGTCAGATAGCAAAGCAAATACAAGAAAAAGTTGTCTTTAATCTTCTCGTAAATCTTCAAAACCACTAGATAGGATTAATACTTTAAGCTCAAGGTTAACTAAGCATCTTCTTTTTATTTAAAAACAATGTTTTTGTAAGGATTTCAAAAAAGCAATTTTTATAGTAACACAATTTGCAGAATCTCCAGTATGTCCAAAGAAGATTAGATTCTTAACTAATCACGGCCATAAAGGAAATCCATTTTAAGTGGAATCTTTGACATCCTTCTCTTCTTAATATTCTTTAATGAATTCCACTGCAGAAAAAATAAAATCTAAATGATCAACCTGGATTTTAAAGCTCTCATCTCAAGATTTCCAAACTTACATCCCTTCAAATATGTGTGCCCAGCACTAACTTTTGCCCTCAGCCAAGGCCAGCTAGTATCCTCAGCCTCCAGGATGTGTCTTGCTATGTCTTCAGTCAGGAGCACAGGCTTCATCCCTGATTCCAGCCTGTCACTAACTATGATGGTGATACTCACGCTTGAAGGTCTACCTACCTTCAATGTATAACATCACCCCAACACATTTCTGTTTCCTCCCAGTCAGAGTCAACCACTCCCCTGGAATTCTATAGAATTTTGTAAAGTTTTTATAGAGTAATACCTATCAATCACTGCTTTGTTTGATAGCTTTTTGCTTCATTGTTTTTCCCCTCTAATAGAGTGTGAACTCTAAAAGGGCAAAGACTGCATTTTGTTCCTCTCAGCATCTCCCAGAAAACCTAACCAAGTACCTATGTGCATAATCAGTGCTATTTTTTTTTCTGAATAAATAAATCTGTACTATCCTGGGAAAGTAAAATTATGTGTCATTGATGTTCAATTTTTAGGATTCCTCTAGAAATAAGAATTGTGATTCTTAAATTTCAGAAATGCTTTTTTTAAAGCAGGGGTTGGCAAACTGTAATCAATGGGCCAAATCTGGGCATCCCCCTGTTTTTGTACAGCCTGTAAGCTAAGAATAGGCTTTAAATTTTCCAGTGTTTAAAAAAATCAAAAGTACAATAATATTCTGTGACTTAGGAATATTATATAAAGTTCTACTGGAATGTAACCATGCTCATTCATGGATGCTTTTGTGCTACAACAATGGAGCTCAGTAGTTGTTTTTTTTTTTTTTTTTTTTTCCGTGTCCGGCAACGGATCACAACCCTCAGTGTCGCGCCCGTACCGGACCGGGATGGCAACGGGATCGCAACCCTCAGTGTCACGCCTGCACCTCGCTCAGCCAGTGAGCGGGAACCGGTCTGTATGTGGGATCCGAACCCTCGGCGGGAGCGCCGCCGCACTCCCAAGCGGCGCACTGTAGCAGTGTGCCACCGGGCCGGCCCGAGCTCAGTAGTTGTGAGAGAGAGTGCACAGCCAACAAAGCCTGAAATATTTACTATTTGACCCTTTACAGAAAAAACCTACCAACACATTTTTTAGAGTATTTGATGTGCAGTGTTTATCAGACAGATTTGCAATTTTGTTTTGCTATAATGAAACATTTAATTATTTGGTGCTGCGTTGTAACCTTCTATTTGAAAGAATTAAAAAAGCAACAGCAGTAATATTAAAAAGAAGTTTAGTTGTCCAATTTGTACTAGAAGAATTCTTTTCCAAAGTCATGCCTTGAATGACTGAATTATCCAGACATGTCAATGGTGTAAAATTTCGTCATGTTTTCATATAAAATAAGTTCTAGTTAAGTAGAAAGCCAATATTCAGTAAATGATCACTAAGCACATACAGTGTCAAGAAGAGGAAAAGAAAGCAGTGAAGAAAAGGGGACAGAAATAAGATAAATCAAGAAATCAAGGCAACAACAGGAAATTGGATGTAGAACAATGAAAGTTGTAGAAGCCAAAATTGTCTGATATGAGTGAATAGAATGCTAGTGGTGTCTTTAACAGTTGTAAAGTTTACAGCAATTAAAAGCATGCTGGAGGGTCAGCCCTGTGGCGCACTCGGGAGAGTGCAGCGCTGGGAGTGCAGCGACGCTCCTGCCGCGGGTTCGGATCCTATATAGGACTGGCCGGTGCGCTCACTGGCTGAGTGCGGTGTGGGCGACACCACACCAAGGGTTGCGATCCCCTTACCGGTCACAAAAAAAACAGAAAAAAAAAAAGAAGCATGCTGGAGAGCTTGATATGGTCAATTTTGGAAGTATCATGTTTGGAGAACTTGTGTGATATCGAGAAAGAAGTGTTCCAAAAACAACTGAAAATATAATAGTAGAGCTCAGGTATATATCTTTAGCTGTTGTCTCCTTACAGATAATAGTTGCAGTCTATAAGTGTACGAAAACAAAGAAGATCAAAGGAGAAAAAATTATTAGAACATGTTTGAGATTGGCTTAGAGTAAGAGTTGGTAGGGAAAAGAAACAAACAGGTAGTTGGATTGGTAGAAGAGCATAATGAAATAAGATTTTCAAGAATATAGAAGTAATCAATACAGTATTGCTTATAATAGAGAGGCTAAGGAAATAATAAGGAGTACCCCCTTTAAATCAAGGGAGGAGGGTACTTTCATATCATTTTAGGGGCCCTTCAAACCACAAACAAACTCTCACACACCACTAATTTAAAGAAGACATGAGCACCTCCTTCCCTCAGGATTCAGCCATCAGCTCTGGAAAGATGGGCCCAGTGACCCCAAACACTGGCTTTAACAAGTTTAGAAAATACTTACTATAGTGGCACCATGTGCTTGCTGTAGTCTGAATATATCCCCCCAAATTCATAATTTGAAAACTAAATCCCCAATGCAACTAGTGTTAAGAAATGGGGCTAGTGGAAGTGTTCAGGTCATGAGGGATCTGCCCTCACGAATGAATTAATGCCACTATAAAGAGGGCTTGCAGGGGCAGGTTCTCTCTCTTGCTCTTCTGCCATGTGAGGACATGGTAACCATCCACCTTCTGCCATGTAAGGATGCAGCACAAAGGCTTCATCAGATGCCAGTGGCTTGATCTCGGACTTCCCATTGTCCAGAACTGTAAGAAATAAATTTCTGTTCTTTATAAAGTCTCAGGTATTCTATTATAGCAGCACAAAACAAACTGTGACAGTGTTCTAAACAAAGGCAATTGAATTCCAGTGTTGTCAAAGTCTGTGGGTTGTGCTATGACCAAAGATGGGAATGGGATATTGAGAGGATTCGAATGATGAAACTGCATAGGAAAAAAATGACAGTATAATTAACTTTCCAAATATTTCCTCTCAGCATAAATTTAATAAGTTCTTGCACTATAAAATTTGGCTTCCCAGCAGTGCCAAATATCAACTTTTTTCTTCTTCTTTGTATTCCAATTTATGTGAGGTACTTATAAATTAATGTTGTATTTGCAGCAGTTGTAATAGTTATTGGGGAACACTTGTCAATATTTCATAATTCATACTGCTCTAAAACTTACATATAAGTAGGTATAAAATTAATATGTTTTAACAGTAATACTTCTTTTACATTTCCAGTTAGACAGTCATTAAATGATAGAATGTCTAATGCTAAAATGACTAATAATGAAACACTTTTATAGGTGTTTTAATTTAATTTAATTTTTCCCCAAAAGCACAAAATTTTTAGCTTTATTTAAATATCTTATCCTTAAAATGTTCATACTTATTAATTATAAATTTCCCTTCAAATTTTATTAGATTTTTTTATTTTAGAAGAAAAAATATATTTTAGCAGATATAAAAATAATTTTAATTTTTACATGTGCTTATTATTTTTATGCAGCAACATGGATAAGCTTGAAGAAAATTGCTAAATGAAATAATCCAGGCACAGAAAGAGAAATACCTCATGTCCTCACTCATAAGTGGCAGGAAAGGAAAAAAGAAAAGAAAGAAAGATCACAATAATACATTGTACTTTCGGAAGAAGAGAACAAAACACTGTGGTTACTGGAGATGGGAAAGAAGAAGGGGGAGGGGGCTCAGGGAGAAATTGGTTAATGGACACAAAGAATGATTATGTCTTGCAGTGATGAATATGCTAATTATCCTGATCTGATCATCACACATTGTACACAAATACCAATTGTAAAATATATTAAAATTTTATAAATTTTACACATAATAACATTTAAGTTTTAATCTCTTTTATATTGGAAATGAGTACTAGTTAGATATCTTGATAGAAATATAAAATACTAAAGCAGAGTTCAAAAAGGTAAAAATCTGAAAAAATAAAAGAAGTAGAAAATCTCCAAAGAGGAGCATTGCCTAAATGTTTATAAACAGTAAATAATGAAAGGGAGCAGACTTTTGTAGAGCATGATTTGCATAAAACTTATAAACAGAACATTACAAAGTTTTTATTTTAAGAAGTTATAATTTCTGATCAAAACAATGAGATGAGCAATACAATTATTCATATCAGATCTATAACTGAAACAGGTTAAATAAATCCCTGCAATTTATGAGGCCAGCCTCACCCTGATACTAAAATCAGACAAAGTTAAAACAACAAAAACTATAGGCCAATACCTTGACAAACTTAGATTTAAAAATCCTCAGTAAAATACTGTGAACTGAATATAGCAACCTATCAAAAAGATTAAACACCATGACCAAGTGGGATTCATCCCAGGGATGCAAGGATGGTTCAATATACACAAATCAATAAATGTGATACACCACATCAGCACAATAAAAAGCAAAAACAATACGATCATTTCAATAGATGCAGAAAAAGCATTTGACAAAATTCAATATTCCTTCATGATAAAGACTCTCAACAAATTAGGTATAGAAGTAAGGTATCTCAACACAATAAAAGACATATATTACAAACCCTCTGCCAATATCATCCTTAACAGGAATAAGATAAGGATGCCTGCTCTCACCACTTCTGTTTAACATAGTATTGGGAGTACTTGTCAGAGTAATTAGCAAGAGAAAGAATCAAAGGGACTCCAAATAGGAAAAGATGAAGTCAAATTGTCCCTGTTTGCAGATGACATGATTCTATATATAGGAAATCCAATAGACTCTACCAAAAAACTCTTCGAACTGATCAATGAATTCAGTAATGTTGCAGGATACAAAATCAAAATACAAAAAACAGTAGAGATTTTATACATCAACAACAAACTAGAAGAAAAAGAAATCAAGAGATCAAGCCCATTTACAATAGTCACCAAAAGAAAAAACCAAAAAAAACCCCTAGGAATAAATCTAACCAAGGAGGTGAAAGATGTCCACAATGAGAACTACAAATCACTGTTGAAAGAAATTAAAGAGGACAACACTCTAAGATGGAAAGACATTCCTTGTTCATGGATTAGAAGAATCAATATAATGAAAATGTCCATACTACCCAAAGCCATCTACAGATTCAATGTGATCCTCATCAAAATACCAAGACCATTCTTCACAGAAATAGAAAAAACATTCCTAACACTCATATGCAACAATGAAAGACCCCAAATAGTCAAAGCAATCCTGAGCAAACAAAAATAAAGCCAGAGGCATTACACTTCCTGATTTCAAATTATATTACAAATCTATAGCAACCAAAACGGCATGGTACTGACATAAAAATAGACAAGCAGACAAATGGAACAGAATAGAGAACCCAGAAACCAACCGACATATTTACAGCCAGCTGATCTTCAGCAATGGCACCAAGAACATACACTAGGGAAGGGACAGCCTCTTCCATAAATGGTTCTGGGAAAACTGGATATCCATACATAGAAGAATTAAGTTTGATCCTCCCTTTTGCCATATACCAAAATCAAGTCAAAATGATTAAGGAATTAAATATAAGTGAAACTTTAAAACTCTTAAAAGAAAACATAAATGAAACACTCTTGGATATAGGACTGGGAAAAGACTTTATGAATAAGATTCCAAAACCACAGACAACAAAAGGAAAAATAAACAAATGGGATTAGATCAAACTAAAATGCTTCTGCACAGCAAAGGAAACAATCAACGGAGTGAAAAGACAACCTACAGAAGGGGAGAAAATATTTGCAAACTATGCATCCAACAGGGGATTAATATCCAGAATATACAAAGAGCTCAAACAACTTTACAGTGAAAAAACAAATAATCCAATTAAAAAATCGACAAAGGAGCTGAATAGACATTTCTCAAAGGAGGACATACAAATGGCCAACAGGTATATGAAAAAATGCTCAACATCACTAATCAACAGGGAAATGAAAATCAAAAGCACTTTGAGATATTATCTCACCCCAAATAGTCTGGCCATTATCAAAAAGTCAGACAATAACAAGTGCAGGTGAGGATGCAGAGAAAGGGGAACTTTCTGCACTATTGGTGGGATTGTAAATTAGCACAGCCATTATGAAGAACACACAGTATGGAGGTACCTATAACAACTACAGATAGAACCACCAAATGATCCAGCAATCCCACTATTGGGTATATATCCAAAGAAATGGAAATTGTCATGTCAAAGGGATACCAGCACTCCCATGTTTATCACAGCTCTATTGCAATAGCCAGGCTATGGAACCAACATAAATGTCCATCAATTGATAACTGGATAAGAAAAACGTAGTATATATACACAATGGAATACTACTCTGTCATAAAAAAGAATGAAATTCTGCCATTCACTGCAACATAGATGAGCCTGGGGAAAATTATGCTAAGTGAAACCACCCAGATGCAGAAAGAGAAAAACTGCATTTCCTCACCCATAAGTTGGAGCTAACTCCATAAATAAGCAAGAGAGAGAGAGAGAGAGAGAGAGAGAGAGAGAGAGAGAGAGAGAGAGAGAGAGAAACAACAATGACAATAATACACTGAACTTTTAGGAGAGAAAAGAACTTTTGTTACTAGAGATGGAAAAGGAGAGGTGAGGGGAAGAGGGAGGGGGATTAATAAACTGGCTAATGGACACAAAGAATGATTATGTATTATAATGTTGAATAAGCTAACTATCCTGATCTGACCATAACACATTGCACACAAATACTGAAAGTCAACTTTGTACACCACAAATATGTATATTAAATTATCTTTTAAAAAATTAATAAAATTTGTTAGATCAAAAAAAAAAAACTTCAAAAAGGAGAATTGCCTAAATGCTTATAAACAGTAAATAATAAAAAGGAGCAAGCTTTTGTAGAGCATTATTTACATAAAACTTATAAGCAGAACATTGCAAAGTTTTTATTTTAAAAAGATATAATTCCTGATCAAAACAATGAGATAAGAAATACAATTGTTCTTATCAGGTCTACAACTGAAACAAGTTAAATAAATCCTTGCAATTTAATAAAGATTTAATTACTGATCAAAACAATGAGATTGAGAAAAAAACAAGAAACAAAACTCTGGCTTGCTACTTAGATAAATAAAATTAAATTTATATATGGAAGAAATTAAGAAGAGAAAAATAAAACCTCCAGTTTTACTGTGCTTTTTAGATTGCAATTCTGGAAAATGGCTATGGCATCCCTCTCACAGTATGAGAATGATTTTAGCTGAACACAATTTGACTCAAATTAAGGTTTGAGATTTCCTACTGAAGGAACATGGTAGAAAATAGTGTATTTCATTATACAAGAAAATTATTTCAAATAAATAAAGAAAATACCAAAGTTAAATGTCATGTTTCATGTTGTTATTACATGGTTTGCAACTAATCCTTAAAATCAGCTCTGGCCAAACGTGTTTTTGGAAACACTTTGGTTTTCAGTTTAAAAGAATATGAAGCTTCACTTACACAAGGAAAAAAAAATTCAATTACTAGAACTGAAATAAAAAGAACTGAATAAATAGGAAATGACTGATAGCATTAAATAAACATAAATAAATAGTAATATATATAATATGATGTTCTTCAACAACAGACCCCAAGTAGCCAAAGCAATCCTAAGCAAAAAAAAAAAGTTGGAGGCATTACACTACATGACATCAAATTATACTACAAAGTTATAGTAACCAAAACTGCATTGTACTGGCATAAAAACAGACACTTAGATCAATGGAACAGAATAGAGAACCCAGAAATCAACCCACATACTTACAGCCAACTGATATTTGACAAGGGTAACAGGAGCAAACATTGGGGAAGGGACTGCCTCTTCAATAAGTGGTGCTGGGAAAACTGGACGTACATATGTAGAAGAATAAAGCTAGGCCTATACCTCTCACCACATACCAAAATCAACTCAAAATGAATTAAAGACATATATAAGACCTGAAACTATAAAACTTCTAAAAGAAAACATAGGGAAAACACTTCAGGAAATAAGACTGGGCAAAGACTTTACAAGACCCTAAAGGCACAGACAAGAAAAGAAAATATAAACAAATAGAATTATATCATACTAAAAAGCTTCTGCACAGCAAAAGAAATGGTTAACAGAGCAAAAAGACAACCTACAGAATGGGAGAAAACATTCACAAACTATGCATCCAACAAGTGATTAATAACCAGAATATACAAGGAGCTCAAACAACTTAACAGTAAAAAAACAAGTAACCCAATTAAAAATGGGCAAAGAAGCTGAATAACCATTTCTCAAAGGATAATATACAAATGGCCAACAGACACATGAAAAAATGCTCAACATCATTAATGATCAGGACAATGCAAATCAAAATCACTTTGAGATATCATCTCACTCCAGTTATACTGGCTAGTATCGAAAAGACAGAGAATAACAAATGCTGACAAGGAAATGGAGAAGGGGGAACCCTCCTACACTGTTGGTGGGACTGTAAATTAGTGCAGCCATTATGGAAAACAGTATGGAGGTTCCTCAGACAACTACAGATAGAACTGCCATATGAACTAGCAATCCTGCTGCTGGGTATATACCCAAAGGAGAAGAAATAATCATGTCAAAGGGATACCTCCATTCTCATGTTTATTGCATCTCTGTTTACAATAGCTAAGAGTTGGAACCAACCTTAATGTCCATCAAAGGATAGCCGGATAAGGAAAATGTATATATACACAACGGAAAACTGCTCTGCCATAAAACGAGTGAAATTCTGCCATTTGCAACAACATGGATGAACTCAGAGAAAATAGTGTTAAGTGAAATATGCCAAGTACGGAAAGAAAAATGCCATGTGTCCTCACTCATAAGTAGGAGCTGAGGAAAAAAATAAACAAAAAGAAAGAAAGACACAACAATCTCAATAATTCCTTGGAGAGAATGGAACTGAAACCACCAGAGGGGGGAAAGATGGAAGGTAAGGGGGATTAGGGCGAAACTGGCAAAAGGCCACAAAAATGTTTACATTGTGTAATGATAAATTTTTTTTTGAAAATGATGTTCTTAAAAAATACATTATGTGGTGAATAACTAACCAATCATAATGCTTTTCAAGAAGCAAACAACACAGTGATTATATAAAATAATGGAAATTTTCTTGTTTAGTAGAAATCATTTTAAATTTGATGCTAAAATGGCCAAACGTGTGAGATGTATTAAAAAAATAATAAAATATTATCACTGCTTAGAATGGAGAAATCAAAATCACTTTATTAATTTAATGAATAATAAAGTGAGAGAAGAAATTTTACACAAAATTAAAAAGTTAACATCATTTATCAGTTCAATGAGATTGTACAAGAAAAAATATCCAAGCTGATATGGATATTTATTGTGCATAATTGAATTATCAGGGGAAGAAAATAAGAAAGTTGAAATTAATAAGTATTTTACTGTTTTTACACCTGTTATATTTTTGAAAGTGGATGGTTTTTATTTAAATGAAGAATTGAAAAAAAACAACTAAGATTTTTAAGCTTAGATGGAAAGATTATGGAGGACAATCCTATTGTAACATTGTTAGAATGATTGATTCTGGGAGGCTTACAAACTAAGATATCCCTGAAACATTCTTCACATCATGTGCAGCACATAATTCAAATTTGTTACTAGGGGACCTCAACTGGACCCAAAGAAATAATGAAATACTTTGGAAGACTTTGAAGACTATATATGCTATTTTTTTGGATCTCTCTAAGGATGTAATACCTAGAGGAAGGATATCAATTTTATAAGCATGTTTGAGGCATGATGAGAATGCTGATTAAATACCGTTAAATAACCAAAATGAAGAACACACTTGAAAAGATAAGCAAAACAACCAAAGAGCCTCAGACTAAAGTAAATTTTGGTCTTTGGTGGGAAATACAAAAAACTTCCTATTTGCATAATTCAAAAGTATTTGATATGAGCTGTTAAAATTTAATATTTTTTTAAAAGTTACAAAAATATATAAAAGTTTATCAACTTTTTAAAGGATTAAAATTTACATTTTTAATGTTTTAGAAAGAATGTCCTTTCATATCAAAAGAAAATGTTTTTGAAATATGTAACAAAAATGGCATTCCAACATATGAGACAATTAGAATAAGAAAATAAAAATTTTTACATGACTATGAAGGAGACAATACACATATAGATAATCCCCAAACTAATGTTAATAGAGACTATTTTCTGGCCATTATAGATTAAAGTGTAGTCTCAAATTTGTTATTTTCTGTATTCTTTATAATATCCCAGCATTAAATTTTTTGAAGAAAGAAGAACTTAATAAATATTCTATGAATCTAGATATTATTTTAAAAGATGGCGAGTAGCATCATATAAATAATACAGATTTACATAATGAAATTAAAATATGTCTAGTATTTTCTGAAATAATAAGTTATGAATTGTGACTTCATTACAGTGTTTGATCATGGTATGCAAAATTTACGGCTTATTTTTAAATCTCAGCTCTAAAAACTTGTTGATAATTCTATTAGCCACTAACTCAGCAAAGTAAGCCTTAATTCAAATTTAAATAAATAAGAATAATCAGAAAAAGTTGATTATTTTGGCATTATTGTTCATAGAACACAATTATTTGAAGATCTTGACTATAAAAACATAATTATTAAATCTCCTGAAAATAAGGTGATAAAAATTAATTTAGTGAAATAAGTATGCAATTTATGATTTATGACTATCTTAATTTTATTCTTACCCTAATATCACTGCCCATCAATAAAACATCAGACATGTGCAATAATAAAGTTCATCTTCAGTATTTTTGCCAACTTTCAGTCATAAACACCACAGATGTACAGATATTGTTATGAAGGTATATTTTTCAAGATAAGAGAATAAAATATATTTTATTTAACAATTTGTTAGCTTAATATACATCTTTTGAATAATTAGATACATAGCCTGTGGAGTTCCATTTATAATATTCCCCAGGTCTCTGTAAGTGTTAGTGACAGCCCTGATTTTCACATCTCTTAAAAAAAGATATTTCTATTCTGAATTGAGTACCAAGTCAGACTGCAAAATTTATGAAGACATTTGTGACATAGTTAGAGTAAGACCAGAGATGAATCTTGCCTAGGGAGGTCAGGTGACTTCATACATTGCTTATTACAAAAGCAGTGCTTTTTATTTTCTTTTTCTTTTTTTCTTTTTCAAGTACGTTACAATCACAATAGAAAATGTATTCAAATCAGGGTAATTTAAGAAGAGTTTAACAAAAAAACTGAAAAGTAAGGGTATAGGAATATGACAAGAACACAGTACCCCAAGGTAAGTATAGGCAGAGCTCAACGCCCTCAGGTCTAAAGGGCTGCCTTGAGAGGAAGAAGTTTTGGTAGAAGGAGTCATCCCAAAGGAACCCCATAGCAATGATGCCAGGTGAATAAGCAATCTAACTCTCTTTTCTCCCTCAGATTTTCTGTGAGGCTCTCATTGGATATCACCAATCATAAACCAGAGGATAAGAGAGGTCTTTGATCTAATCCACACAGATCAGTCTCTCAGGATCCAGATTAAGGTGGAGAAGGATGGAGAGTAGATCCAGCAGGAAAATAGAAGTTACCTGGCTCACTGCATTCTTTCTCCCCTTAGAATCTACTCTTATTCTTCATCCACTTAAAAAGATTTTATTTCCCACACTATATCATTGCTGTAATATTAATTTGGCCGTATTTCCCACGTGGACTGAAATTATTATCTGCCACTAAAGGGTATTCTTCATGAAAAATTGGAAGGGAACAGAGAGAGGTGATTAAGTAACATGGAAATAGTTGCAATAGTCTGCTTCTATAGCTGGCTAAAAGACCCAAGCTAGTAAACATAGTTGTTGACTTCACAACCTATTCCACGTTCTGCTTACACTCCACCAGAACCCCAGCTCTGATTACCCTTGGCACCTACTGACGCAGATTCCATACTCTTGGAAATGGACTCTGAGAATCATGTGCAGGAAGCATATTTGATCGTGTTCAAGATCAACAGCCACAAAGTGAAGAAACACAACTGTATGGAGGGAGAATTTGAACAGTGTTGCAGTCGCAACTCAGACCTCAGTTGATTCTACGACTAACTTTGGAGCTATGATAATTCTTCAGAGATTGTATTAGTCTGTTTTGTGTTGCTATAACAGAATACCTGAGACTGGGTAATTTATAAAGAACAGAGGTTTACTTGGATTCTGGGACAGCTGTGTCTGGTGCGGGCCTCAGGCTTCTTCTCCTCATGGTGGAAAGTGGTAGGCAACCAGTGGATACAAGCAGATCATGTGGCGAGAGGAAGTGAAAGAGAGAGGAGAACTCTCTCTCGTGGGAACTAACACAGTGAGAACTCACTCAGGCCCCCTCCCCCAGGGAGAGCACTAATTCATTCATGAGAGATCTGCCCCCATGACTCATACAGCTCCCAACACTGCCACATTGGAGATCAGATTTCCACATGAGTTTTGGTGGGGACAACACATCCAAACTCTATCAGAGATGTTCTATTTTGTGGCATAGGGGAAGGCCTTTATACCTCTTGACCAATTATTGGATTGGGCTGCCCTAGGAAGGAAGCATGACCTTAGGTGTGTGGACTCTCTTCAGTTAAGAGCAAGTCCTTGACAAGAACTCAGCTGAGAACTGTTGGTTGCCAAGACTCTCAGCAGCCAGACAAATGAGTACATCAGACCTAGAAGACAGAATCTAGGCAGTGAACTGTGACATCCACTGTGGTCACTGTCTTTCAGGGACACTCTTGAGAGCTGCTGTCCACTTCTAACTGGTGCTGTTATAACAATCAGGTCCATCAGCAAAACAGGTTCTTTTTCCATCCCCATGATGACAAAGCAATGAAGCAGGTACCATGTTAAGCTGAGCCTTCTTTTTTGTACTGCTTACTTGCATCTCCCAGAGCAGCTTGAGTTCAGTTTAATATATACCATCTCTGTTTTATAGAGTAATACTGCTATGCATATCCAATTTTACGGTTGGGTTGACTGGGGAACACACAGTTCATCTTGGACAGTATGATTCACAGTCACAGAGTTTTACATGGCCAGACATTCATTTTCTACCAGACCCCAGTAGCAAGCTAGAAGAAACTTCTAAAATGGAAACAGTTTATGGAAGAATAGAAGGGCATTACATTACACCTAAAGCATAGATTCCTGAGCTGTGATTTCCCTTATTTGGGTTTGGAAGAGTTTTATGCAAAAATCTTATATGTCACATATACTTCAAAAATCATTGGTTATACTAGTTTATTAGACCCAAATGAAAAGGAAACTTGAACCAAAATCAGTCTTGTTGCAGAGTTGTTTCTTATTCAAGACCCAAATCAATACTGTCACCTTTACAGGTCTAGATAAGTAAATGGGTTGGAGAAGAATAACCAAATATAATATATACTGCTTCCAAAATCCACAGGCCCAACAAGCTATGTGCCTCTTTCATTATGTCAGGTGATATAATTTGTATTGTATTTTATAAGGGCTATTTTACCATGAACACTTAAAAATTTCACTGACGTGGCATACCACTGTACTTTTTCAGCATTTACCTCCCAATCTCTGTCATGCATACATCTTACTAGAATATTTAAGGGGCTTATTACTTTCTGGCCACAATTTTCAATTAGCATAATGTCTTCAGTATAAAGGTTTAACATGGTAGTCAGGCCACATCCCAGCTCACTCCCCAGACTTACTGAATCTGAGTCAGCATTTTTACATGTACATCAAAATTTGGGAAGCACTGCCCAGTAACCATATCAGGTAGATGAGCACATATGGCATACATAGCCTTGAGGTAAAACAAGATAAGTATGCTTTTGTCTCTACCATATGCATATCCCCATTCCACACCTAATAGTCCTATTCCTTCCATGCTGTGGTTCTTATCTTAGTGTGAGATACTTAGCAAAGTCAAGCATTTAATTGATGTTTACAATCAAACCTTGTTGGTCTCCAGTCTTATATCCCCTGTGCATTCACGAGATGAAGGATTGCTTCAAAACTGCCAACAGGCCTTCTGGCTCTCCACAGGTATTCATAATTGCCTGTTCATAGCTCATACTTTTGCTTTTTCTATATGAACATCTCTAGGACTATACAACAAGTCCAGGGAACCCAACAGTCTTATAATCACTACTGTTGCCATAGCTACTAAGTGTTGCAGCCACTTGATCTCTCTCCATCTGTGCTCCATCTAATGATTTGATTTGATTAATTATAATGCCACTCTATGCCATGGATACCCATGTCCCATACCCATTAGCAAAGAGTTATTATCCCAGTGCACTTTGCATACATGAGTGATCCCATTCTAGAATTGCATATTGAGAATCTTTTTCCTGGGGCCATTTCCTGAGCCAATTACTATATTAGTCAAGATCAAATACAGCAAACTTAAACCTTAACGTTGTCCTGGGAAGGCACACCCAAACTAGGATATTTTGAGCAGGGCTGAATAAAGGGAAACCACAAGAGGATACCGTATTACTTATAGGCCTAGTAATAATGGGACTGTCAACACCTCTGGATAGAAATGGGAATAGGGGGACAGAGTTGTTATCAAAATCCAGAAGTGAAGGTGTTATAGACAAGACCACCTTAAAAGGATGAGTAACATTTCAGTTAAGAGTCATAGTAAGCCCTAGGCACAAGGGAGAAAGCCAGAAAATAAATACCCTCACCCCTCAATCATCCCTCCCTCTTATCTACTTCAGAGGCTTCCCATTGGCCAAATACAACAATAAGCTAGTGGACAAGGAAACCCATTAATGTATTCCATTTAGGTCAGTCTCTTGGAGCAGAGAATAAGGTGCAAAAAATTAAAGAATAACTATAAAAAGGAAAACACTACTATCCAGCATATCATGATTCAATATCCAGGCTATGGTGAGAAATATAAGTACCAAGGATAGGAGAGGCTTAAGTCCTCAGGAGAATATTTTCTGCCAGGAGGAGAATTACCGCAAGAAAGGAAGTTATAATAAGAAATTTGCTTGGTGAAAAGAAAAAAAAAAAGCAAGGTTGTTAATTAGATTACTCAAATTAATCTAATTATTATTTGGTTATTAACACCAAATTATAATAACCTGATGTACTCATCTTCACCATAGACATTCTTCATTCATTTTTTTTAATGATCAGTTTTTGAATTTCTACTTATGAAGCCACATGCTTGGCATTGGGAACAAAAGAAGAATAAAACATTGTCTATGTCTTCAAGGAGCTCAAAGCATAGTGGGTAAACAAACACATGGAATATAATTTACCGTAATGAGTGTTGTCTCATAGGTAACCACAACATTTTTGACATCTCAAAAGGAGGGCACTTAGGTAGACTAATAAATAGATCAGGGAAGTTTCTCAGCGAGAATTAATTGTGCAGCGTGTTAAGGATTAGTAGATGTTAACTAAGGAAGAAGCATGAGAAATATATTTAGGAGAAACACTATCTGCAAAAGTAGTAAGGAATACACAGAAAATTCCAAGTTTCAGTTCATTATGTCTGGAATGTATGAGTAATATGCAGGCAGGGATGAGAATAGCCATATACTCATGAACAAAATTATGCCAAGGCTTTTACTTGCTAAGAGATTTATACCTTACCCTGGAGTGAATGAAGAGCTATAGAAAAATATAAAACTTTAGAATTGCCTGAATCCTGGAAGAAAGTCACCTGCTAATTAGCTATATTTTTTCCCAAATAGTTTTAAAGACGTCTTGGCAAATCTTTGGCTTCAGGATCCACTTTTTTAGGCTTCAAACTAATGACTGCCCTTCTGTTTATCTGTTCCTCCTTCTGACAGTGGTCAACTAACTTAGATTTAATATTCTTTTTTTTTCTTAATTTTTTTTAATTTTGTCAGTATACAATGTGGTTGATTATTGTGGCCCATTACCAAAACCTCCCTACCTCTCTCTTCTCCCCCCTCCCTCCCAACAAGCTCAAATTTGTTTGCTCATCATATCAACTTCAAGGAATTGTAATTCTTTTCTCTTCTTCCCTCCCACCCCACACTCCCCAGGGGTTTTTTGTGTATTTATTTATTTATTTATTTCTACCTCCCACAAATAAGTGAGAAAATGTGATATTTCTCTTTCTGTGCCTGACTTGTTTCACTTAATATAATTCTCTCTAGGCCCATCCATGTTGCTGCAAATGGCAGTATTTCATTCTTTTTAATAGCAGAGTAGTATTCCATTGTGTAGATACACCACATTATCCACTCATCTTATGATGGACATTTGGCCTGGTTCCAACTCTTAGCTATTGTAAATAGTGCTGCAATGAACATTGGGAACAGGTATACCTTCGACTTGATGATTTCCATTCCTCGGGGTATATTCCCAGCAGTGGGATAGCTGGGTCATATGGTAGATCTATCTGCAATTGTTTGAGGAACCTCCATACCATTTTCCATAGAGACTGCACCATTTTGCAGTCCCACCAACAATGTATGAGAGTTCCTTTTTCTCCACAACCTCGCCAGCATTTATCAATGGGGTGAAATAGTATCTCAGTGTGGTTTTGATTTGCATTTCCCGAATGCTGAGTGATGTTGAGCATTTTTTCATGAGTCTGTTGGCCATTTGTATATCTTCCTTTGAGAAATGCCTATTTAGCTCTTTTGCCCATTTTTTAATTGGGTTACTTGTTTTTTTGTTGTAAAGTTGTTTGAGTTCCTTGTATATTCTGGATGAGAATACTTTGTCAGATGTATATGTTGCAAAAATTTTCTCCCACTCTGTTGGTTGTCTTTTAACTCTATTAGTTGTTTCTTTTGCTGTGCAGAAGCTTTTCGGTTTGATATAATCCCATTTGTTTATTTTTCCTTTGGTTTTCCATGCTTTTGGGGTCGTATTCATGCAATCTGTTCCTAGTCCTACTTCCTGAAGTGTTTCTCCTATGTTTTCTTTAAGAAGTTTTACTGTTTTGGGGTGTATATTTAATTCTTCAATCAATTTAGAGTTGATTTTAGTATATGGTGAGAGATATGGGTCTAGTTTCATTCTCCTTCATATGGATATCCAGTTATCCCAGCACCATTTGCTGAAGAGGCAGTCTCTTCCCCAGTGTATAGGCTTGGTGCCTTTGTCAAAGATCAGATGGCTACAGGTGTGTGAGTTGATTTCTGGATTCTCTATTCCATTGATCAGTATGTCTGTTTTTATGACAGTACCATACTGTTTTGGTTATTATAGCTTTGTAGTATAGTTTAAAGTCACAAAGTGTTATGCTTCCAGCTTTACTTTTTTTGCTAAGAATTGCTTTGGCTATGCATGGTCTTTTGTTATTGCATATAAATGTCTGGATAGTTTTTTCCATCTCAGAGAAAAATGTCATTGGAATTTCGATGGGGATTGCATTGAATTTGTATATCACTTTAGGTAGTATGGACATTTTCACAATGTTGATTCTTCCAATCCAAGAGCATGGGATATCTTTCCATCTTCTTGTGTCCTCTTTAATTTCTCTCAGCAGTTGTTTGTAGTTCTCATTGTAGAGATTTTTCACCTTTTTCATTTCTATTTTTTGTTATTTGGGTCTTCTCTCTTTTCTTTTTAGTCAGCCATGCTAATAGTTTGTCAATTTTATTTATCTTTGAAAAAAACCAAGGTTTTGATTCATTGATCTTTTGTATCATTTTCAGGTTTCAATCTCATTAAGTTCTGCTCGGATCTTAATGATTTCCTTCAGTCCACTTACTTTGGGTTTAGATTTTTCTTGTTTTTCTAGTTCTTTAAGGTGAAGTAATAGGTTGTTCACTTGCCATCTTTCCATTCTTCTGCAGTAAGCATTTAATGCGACAAATTTCCCCCTTAGTACTGCTTTTGCAGTATCCCACAGGTTTTGGTATGATGTATCATTGTTTTCATTAGTTTCAAGAAATTTTTTTATTTCCTGTTTAATTTCTTCTTGGACCCATATGTCATTAAGAGGAATGCTGTTTAATTTCCATGTGTTTGTATAATTTCCAGAATTTTGTTTGTTACTGATATCTAACTTTTATCCATTGTGGTCTAAAATAATACATGGAATAATTCCAATTTTTTTAAATTTGTTGAGACTTGATTTGTGACCTAACATGTGATCTATCCTGGAGAATGATCCATGTGCTGATGAGAAGAATGAATATTCTGAGGTTGTTGGATGGAATGTTCTGTAAATATCTGCCAGGTCCAAATGATCTAGAGTATTGTTTAGATCTTGTGTTTCTCTGCTGATTCTTTGCCTAGGTGATCTGTCCAATATTGACAGTGGGGTGTTCAGGTCCCCTGCTATTATGGTATTAGTGTCTATTTCCTTCTTTAGGTCTAATAGAATTTGCTTTATAAATCTGGCTGCTCCGACATTGGGTACGTACATATTTATGATTGTTATGTCTTCTTGATGGTTCAGTCCTTTTATTATTATGTAGTGGCCTTCATTATCTCTTTTTATGGTTTTTAGTTTAAAGTCTATTTTATCAGATATAAGAATAGCTACTCCAGCTCATTTTTCATTTCTGTTGGCATGGTAAATCTTTTTCCATCCTTTCAGTCTTAGTCTGTTTGAGTCTTTATAGGTGAGGTGGGTCTCTTGAAGGCAGCATAAAGTTGGGTCCTCCTTTTTAATCCAGTCAGTCAATCTGTGTCTTTTGATTAGTTAATTTAATCCTTTTACATTAAGAGTTGTTATTGAAAAGCGTTGATTTACTCCTAGCATTTTATCGATTTTTGTTTGGATGTCTTAAGTGTCTTTTGTTCCTTTCTCTCTGATTTACTGTTTTTGTTTTGTATTTTTTGGTTCCTTGGTTTGTAGATAAACTTTTTTTTTCTCTTTATTGGCATTTTTATTTTACTAGGGGGTTTTGATTTTTCTTGACTTTTTATGGCAGTGGTGGTTATTTTTCAGGTACCAAACCCAGTACTCCCTTGAGAATTTCTTGTAAGGGTGGCCGTGTGGTAGTGAACTCCTGCAGTTTTTGTTTGTCTGAAAAATATACTATTTGCCCTTCATTTTGGAAGGATAGCCTTGCAAGGTAGAGTATTCTTGGCTGGCAATCTCTGTCTTTTAGTATTTTGAATATGTCATCCCATTCCTTTTGGCTTTTAGGGTTTGTGATGAAAACTCTGATGTTAGTCTGATTGGGGCTCCCTTATAAGTGATTTAACGCTTCTCTCTTGCAGCTTTTAAGATTCTCTCTTTGTCTTTGAGTTTTGCCAATTTGACTACAACATGTTTTGGAGAAATCCTCTTTGGGTTGAATACAGTTGGGGATCTTTGAGCTTCCTGAATCTGAAGATCTGTGTCTTTTCCTATACCTGGAAGGTTTTCTGCCACTATTTTGTTGAATATGTTTTCAATGCAATCTCCTTTTTCCTCTCCTTCTTAACTTCGTATAGCATACATTATACGAAGTTATACGAGGTGTGGGGTATAATGCCCATTACTTGGATAGTTGAGTGCTTAAGGTTGTCTGATATCTCTCTTAGATTTTCTTCAATGATTTGAATTCTTTTTTTTTTTTTTTTTTGTCTGCCAGTGTTATTTCAAACAGCCCATCTTCAAGGTCAGAAGTTCTCTCTTCTGCTTCTGCAAGCCTGCTGGTTAAACTCTCTGTTGTTTTTTTTATTTGGTTGAATGAATTCTTCAGCTTGGCAAGCTCTGCTACATTCTTTTTCAGGACATTGATTTCCTTGTACATTTCTTCTTTCAGGTCCTGTATAATTTTCCTCATTTCATCATGTTGTCTAGCTGAGTTTTTTTCTATCTCATTTAGTTTCCTTGGAATTAGCACTCAAAATTCTTTGTCAGACATTTCAATGGCTTCTTGTTCTATAAGATCTAGAGCTTGAGAGTTATTACCCTTTGGTGGTGTACTTTCTTGATTTTTCATATTTCCAGTATCTTTCCTTTGACGTTTAGTCATTGTAGCAAGGGATTTCATGGTCCACTGGTTTGACACTATTGTCTGGCTAGGATGCTGCTGGGGCTGCCAATTTGGCATGGTTGCCTCAGTGTCTGCTCTGTTGCCCACTGGTGCCCTGGTTGCGTGGTTGCCTCGGGTCTTGGGCCTCTCCAGGGAGGCACCTCTCTGGTCAGTGTGTACTTGGCTGTGTTGGGGATGGAGTCCAGCGGTGGCGAGGCCTACCTGCTTGGTCACACACTGTCACTGTGGGGAGTAGGGTCTCTGAAGATCTCGGGCCTCTCCAACAGGGCACCTCTCTGGTCAGCCCACACTTGGCTGGGCTGCAGATGGAGGCGGTAAGGCCTACCTGCTCAGTTGCATGCTGGCCTAGATTTAAGTTTTCTATGTTACAATCAAATTCCAAATTTTTCCATATCACCTTAACTAAAAATGGGTATTCAAGAACTCATCAGTCACATTTTTATGGATTTTTTTCCATGGAATCGGTTACTTAAATAGTAGCTATCCCAAGAAGATTTTTTGTAAATTTCATTTTTAAGTAATGGTATATTTGGGGTTTAGGATTTAATTGCTGTTATTTTTAGACCTTGATAAAAATTGAGTCAGGAAAAATGGAAAGCACCAGACCAGCTCTTTAGGAACCTTATCTGTGAATGGAAGGAAATATTTTTGTTATGGTACAATATTATAGTACAATAGATTGTACCATAGGAAATATCAAGATCATGAATATGCACATTATAGATAGACATTGA
Organism: Galeopterus variegatus; assembly: GCF_000696425.1. Lineage (NCBI taxonomy): Eukaryota > Metazoa > Chordata > Mammalia > Dermoptera > Cynocephalidae > Galeopterus > Galeopterus variegatus. Next base: position 40,299 of record NW_007729723.1, read on the forward strand.
ATGGATAGATAGATGCATACATATACAGAGATTGGACCTGATTGCTTTTAAATAGAAAAGAACCTCCAGAAGGGTGAGATTGACCAGCAGAAACAAGAAAGTGAATATACGAAAGAACTTAGTTTTCAGAATAAGCAAGACAAATATTTAATCATATACATAAATAGGAGAAAAAACAAGCCAAGAAAAAATAGAAAATATCTTCCTGGGAGAGATTTTAAAAAAAAGGAATAAGAAGCAGGTGAAAACAAAACATTTTCACAATATGATATAGATCAGAGGAAATTCTCATACAACAGTCTCTGTTCTCTCTAAAAACATGGAAGAATAAGGTCATCCATGGAGACTGAGAGCAGCAGAATAGAAGTACTTAAACAGGCTGGAACTGTGCTATATAGAGAATATATGAATGTAAATTTACAATGACTGGAAGCATTATTGAGCAAGAGTGAAGAGGTCGACTGAAATTAAACAGAATAACATACCAGTTATTCATACCAGACACATTCAGCCTGTGGTTAATTGTTTCTAGCAAGCCTTAATAGCCAGAAGCAAAATTGGAAAAAGGAAGTAAATGAATTCGTCCAATATGTACAATTAAGGAAAAAATTTTAAGGACATTAAAAAAATAAATTTCGTTTTCTTTCAATTATATAAAAAAATTTTTAAACCTAGCTTTCAAATAGTCAAACATTTTATCTTACCTTCAAGGTAAAATTCAGAAATTATAGAATAAAGGTAGTAATGCTAGACTCCTTCAACAATCCCCTGCTCCAAAATGAGTCTCTTCATTTCTGAATGTCAATCATCAAGTGTCAGAGACTGAATTGTGTCCCTTCAAAATTCATGTGTTGAAGCTCTAAATCTCAGTACATCAGACTTTGGCTGTATTTGGTGATAGAGCCTTTAAATAGGTAATTAGGTTAAAATGAGGCTTTTAGGGTGGGCCCTATTTCAATCTGACTTGTGTCATAAAAAGAAGAAATTTGGACACACATTTGGACACACAGAGATAGCATGAATATGAGAGCGCACAGAAAAGGCCATGTGAAGACACAGTGAGAAGGCGGCCACAAGCAAGCCAAGGAGAGAGGCCTCAGGAGAAACCAAACCTACCAACATTTTGATCTTGGATTTCCAACCCCCAGAATTGTGAGAAAATAAATTTCTGTTGCTTAATTTCCCCTGCCTACCCCCCACAACCCCAGTTGTATTATTTTGTTATGGCAGTCCAAGCAAACTAATAAACCAAGTTTTTCTGTTTTTTACCCTTCCATGATAATTCACAATGTGAATTTTTTAATTTTATTTTTAGTATTTTACTACCTGTTCGCCTGTGAAAAGGTGATTGTTGATTTGAGATCTTTCTTTTTCATTAATGTATGCATTTACATTAAATAAATTTCCCTTTTAGCAAAAAAAAAAAAAAAAACATTTTTTAAGTAAAATTTTTAAAAGTTCTAATTGGTACTTTTAAAAATATGCCAAGTTAATCTTAATGGTTTCTTGTTCTGTGCTTATGGTTCTGGTACCCTCTTTTATGTCTTCAATCATATTAAACATATATTTTATTATTAAAAATATTTAATCAAAAAATACTATTGCTATATCTTAAAACTCTATTTCTCTTTTACCTACTCACTGGCCTTCTTAATTCTCCTAAGGGCTTAAGAGTTTGTAAAACAAATGCCAGAAAAGCTTGCAAGCAACTTTTACTTTCTACTCTTCCACATAGCTCTTTTGAAAGTAAGGAAATAGGGGCCGGCCCTGTGGCGCACTCGGGAGAGTGCAGTGCTGGGAGCGCAGCGACAGCTCCCGCCGTGGGTTCGGATCCTATATAGGACTGGCCTGTGCGCTCACTGGCTGAGCGCGGTGTGGGCGACACCAACCCAAGGGTTGCGATCCCCTTACCGGTCACGAAAAAGACAAAAAAAAAAAGTAAGGAAATAAAAAAATAAGACATGAACTACCCACATGATACATTTCCTCAGAAGAGGATACTTTCTATGTCTTAGCCATTATAAAAAATTAGTAAATTTATTAAATCTGTAAAAAATACATATGAATTTTTAACCTAAGTGCCCTGTCAGTGTGAAGGGCACTTTTTCCAGGGCATTTATAAAAAACAACATTTTTTTGAAACCTGTGGCAATTATTTAACATTGTAACTGCCTGAGGCAGAAACATGGTTGGGGCAAACAAAAAGCTGACCAAAAAACAAAAGAAAAATCTTGGCAATCAGGCAATTGATAGTAATAGAAGACTTTCAGATTGTAAGGAAAAAAGTAAAACTATTTATATTCACAGACGACATGATCTTATATGAAGAAAATCTTAAAACCTCCATGAATGTGAAATACATTCAGTGGAATATTATTTGTCAATAAAAAGAAATGAAGTAATGATTCGTGCTACAACATAGATAAATTTTGAAACATATGCTAAATAAAAGAAGCTAGTTACAAAAGGCCATTTATGGTATGAACCCATTTATATAAAATATACAGAATATGCAAATCTACAGATACAGAAAGTGGATTAGTGATTGCCTGGGGCTGGGGGAAAGGATAAGTGATTGGAGGTGACCAGTAAGTATGTGTGATTTTTTGTTGGGGTAATAAAAATGTTCTAAAATTGATTGTGGTAAATTGTTGAGCAATTCTGTGGCTATACCAAAAACCATTAAAGTGTAGACTTCAAATGGGTGAATGTCATGATATACAGATTATATTTCAATAAAGATGTTAAATAAGAAATTATCAAAAAATTATAGCCCTCGACTTTTTTTATTTCTAATTTTTTTAATGAACATGCAGCTTTATGCAATCTCTTGAGAAAATTCTGCCCTTAAAATGTGGATCTAAAAATGTGGCAATGAAACAGTGTAATTGGAGGTGAAATTAAGAAAACCATCTCAGAATTTCTCTCCGTAGCTTAGCTTTCCTTGCCTACACACCAATTTTAGCAATAGCCTGGAAAAGACTGGTAAGTGGATCCTTAGTTCAGGTAACATGTAAAAAATATGGGACAGTTTTGCTACTTCACAAGCAAGTTTCAGCCATTTTACTCTGTGGGCAACAGTTGGTTACGTCATATTATATTGATAATATTACCTACAAAGTATAGTTTTAAGGTTTTCTTTGTTCAAGCAGCTTTTTTTTTTAATATGTAAAGTCTATAAAGTCCTTGAAAAAGCATTTGAACATCTCCTGTATGTTACATAGCTTGTTTTTGGCTTAAGGCCATTTTTCTGGTTATGTTGTGGTATGTTATAATTATTCTGTGAACAAATAACTGATATGTGTAAACAAATAATAATAACTACCATGCTTGTTACATTGTCAGTGACAAATTCATGATACTTTCTACAAAGCTTTCTATTCTGGAGATATACCCTCAATCAGGCTCACTGTAATATCAGCTGTGTAAAACAGAAATCCCTAAGCAATGAGTAAGGTGAAAGTATGGAATTCATCATTATTTCAACCTGCTGTTGAATTTTTTTTTTTAAAAGCAGAAAGTGGTCACCTCTCCATGTTCCATATGTAAGGTACAAATATAATAATTTTAATGATATTACTACTGGTTTTGTGCAAAGGGTAATATAATTCTGGAAGACTTTTTCTCTTCAGTTTTCTTGTGGAACTTTGAAAGATACACAGCTTGGGCAGATCTCAGAAATTCTTTGTATTTACCACTGCAAGTTCTGAGCAGCTAATACCAAAATTTCCACAAACCCTTGTTTAAATGTTTATTCCCCATAGATTAAGAACTATAAGGAATTTGTATAGAGTCTATTGTTTTGAAGTTTAATCAAATGTTTTGATTGGATATTCTGCTCATAATAATTTTTTACAAAATGTGAAAAATTAACAAGTAAGATCTTTTTTTGAAAGACTCATGTCCTAATTGCTATACTAATTGCAATTAAATAATTAAAAATCTAAAATATTCTTTAAAGTACATTAATGCTGTAAATGTTATTTCATTATTTTAATTACATGAAGTTCTTAATCACTCCATGAATAAACATTTTTATAAGTATCATTAATTATAAAAGTATTTTATCTTTGAAATAATATCTATGCATTTAACATATTGATGATTTTCCACTCTCACATCTAGAACAGTCTATTTATCTACATATTCAGAGACCAAAAATAAATTCAAATGATATACCTGTCTGCTTTTATGAAACTGGATATGATAGTAGCCTAGGTTATCAAATGATTCTTGATAACATATTAATTGGAGATTTAAAAAATGACACTGTATTAGGCATTTGCTATTTGGTATCGCAAATGCTAAAGCCAAAGCCAAGGCTGATGAGATATTTGTGGCCAATCATCAAGACTTTGGCACATACAAAAGAAGAGGCATACAAAGCCAAGGTAAAACATGTCACTGAGCATCCTTTGAAAATTCGCCAGGTATTGGCTAGGCCACCTGGACATTCCAGAGAAGGTATGAACTTTGCACTTTGTCTCAAACAAGTACACATACACATAGAGCGGTATTCTTAATGTTCTTTGCTTGAGGCAGCCAACATCATTAACATTTATTTTTGTGAAACCATAAAAATTCGCAAAAAATATCTACCTCTCTTATAAATCCAGATTCAAAAGACAACAATATCCCGGGGCTGGCCCGGTGGCGCACTGGATAGTGCACCGCTTGGGAAGCGCGGTGGCGCTCCCGCCCGAGGGTTCGGATCCCACATACAGACCGGTTCCCGCTCACTGGCTGAGCGAGGCGCGGGAGCAACACCGAGGTTTGCAATCCCGTTGCCGGTCCCCGGTCCGGTACGGGGGCAACACTGAGGGTTGCGATCCGTTGCCGGACACGGAAAAAAGACAAAAGACAAAAATAAATAAATAAATAAATAAAATACATAATAAAACAATATTGTCTATGTTTGCAGACTTTATGGCCACCCGGTGTCATCCCTGCCCCTGGGAGTTTT